>NC_088368.1:9086957-9209457 GCF_034508935.2 Berghia stephanieae | reverse complement strand
GCAGTCAAAATTCCATTCTGACCCCCTTCCCCCCCCAGCAGTGATTGGGTAGCTGGGTCTGTTAGATCTGTCAGAAAGTACTTTGTGATAGACTAGCGTCCTATCCAAAGGGTAGCAAGCAATAGCTATTGTCCGGGTCATGCTATAGAAAGCGGAATAAGCCAGCTCCATGGGCCTTATGGCACTGAAGGCCTACTTTTTCTTTATAGTGACACCATGATTGGCAAATGTCAATGACAAAAAATTATATTAAAGTTAAAAAAAACAAAAAACAATCTAAATCACTCACTTGGCATTAGGAACTCCAGCCTCTGTGCGGTATTGACTGATGGCTTCCCTAAACTCATCTTGGGACTTCTCTTTCTTCTTGCTCACCACAAGCAATATACAATCGAAAGGCTTTTGCTTCTCAGTCGCCCACCTCAAAGGCTCACAAAGGTCATAGTCCTCATTGGCCGGCTAGGAAGAAATTTTTTAAAAATACATATGATGGAGGGACATGTGAAACAAAACCATCTTCTGATCATCAACATTTTAGGACGATTCAATTTACCAAAATGGTGTATTAAATATCAATTCTATTTCAGACCTGCCAAATTGAAAACTTCAAATTTAGTAATTTTTATGTCAATTTTTAGTAATTTGACAAGGAAATTCGTATTTTATGAAATTGTGTACGAACAACCACATTATTATTATTATTATCATCATTATTATTATTATAGTAGTAGTAGTAGTAGTAGTAGTAGTAGTAGTAGTAGTAGTAGTAGTAGTAGTAGTAGTAGTAGTAGTAGTAGTAGTAGTGGTGTAGTTGTTCTTCTTCTTACCATTATTATTACTTTTATTATTATCATCATCATTATTTAAGTATTACTAAGAATCAAAAATTCTTAATTTTCCATAAAATTTCATATTTGGCCATGAAATTTGTCTAAAATTCGTAAAATTACGAAAAATTCGGCAGGTATGCTATTTAAATCAGTGCTGATGGTGACAAAAAGTGAAAAAGGAGGAAAATTTTGAACGACTGCCTCCAAGCCCCATTTTTACTTCATTAACCCCCACTTTTAGAGCAATTGTTATTACTCTAGCTAACTTCTGGAGATTGAGAAACTGCTCCTATTTGTTCCACAACACATCAAGTCTTTCACTTGCCAGTACATTTAATTGGGAGAAATGTAATTTTTTAAAAAGAGGAAATTTCCCATCCGACACCAAAATTGCGCTCAACCATGAGCACTGTTAAATGAATGTCAAAAGTTTGCCATGATATGTTATGTAAAGAGCCATATATTTAAGCTGTATTTTTCTATCATTCTTTCTCTCTTTGACAAAGGCCAATTCATTTTTGCTATCAACTCACTTAACCATTCCTCTTTGCTACCAAAAACTCCAGTCATAGGAAGAAAAAAACCGCTGTGTCAACTTGCATTCTGAGATATTCTAATCCAAATAACACCTTCTTTAAGACTATGTCCCATTCTAATCCAAATAACACCTACTTTAAGACTATGTCTCATTCTAATCTGAGATATTCTATCTAATCCAAATAACACCTTCTTTAAGACTATGTCTCATTCTAATCTGAGATATTCTATCTAATCCAAATAACACCTTCTTTAAGACTATGTCTCATTCTAATCTGAGATATTCTATCTAATCCAAATAACACCTTCGTTAAGACTATGTCTCATTCTAATCTGAGATATTCTAATCCAAATAACACCTTCTTTAAGACTATGTCTCATTCTAATCCAAATAACACCTACTTTAAGACTATGTCTCATTCTAATCTGAGATATTCTGATCCAAATAATACCTTCTTTAAGACTATGTCTCATTCTAATCTGAGATATTCTAATTCAAATAACACCTTCTTTAAGACTATGTCTCATTCTAATCTGAGATATTCTAATCCAAATAACACCTTCTTTAAGACTATGTCTCATTCTAATCTAAGATATTCTAATCCAAATAACACCTTCTTTAAGACTATGTCTCATTCTAATCTGAGATATTCTAATCCAAATAACACCTTCTTTAAGACTATGTCTCATTCTAATCTGAGATAGTCTAATCCAAATAACACCTTCTTTAAGACTATGTCCCATTCTAATCCAAATAACACCTTCTTTAAGACTATGTCTCATTCTAATCTAAGATATTCTAATCCAAATAACACGTTCTTTAAGACTATGTCTCATTCTAATCTGAGATATTCTAATCCAAATAACACCTTCTTTAAGACTATGTCTCATTCTAATCTGAGATATTCTAATCCAAATAACACCTTCTTTAAGACTATGTCTCATTCTAATCTGAGATATTCTAATCCAAATAACACCTTCTTTAAGACTATGTCCCATTCTAATCCAAATAACACCTTCTTTAAGACTATGTCTTATTCTAATCTGAGATATTCTAATCCAAATAACACATTCTTTAAGACTATGTCCCATTCTAATCCAAATAACACCTACTTTAAGACTATGTCTCATTCTAATCTGACATATTCTAATTCAAATAACACCTTCTTTAAGACAATGTCTCATTCTAATCTGAGATATTCTATCTAATCCAAATAATACCTTCTATAAGACTATGTCCCATTCTAATTTGAGATATTCAAATCCAAATAACACCTTCTTTAAGACTATGTCTCATTCTAATCCAAATAACACCTTCTTTAAGACAATGTCTCATTCTAATCTGAGATATTCTAATCCAAATAACACCTTCTTTAAGACTATGTCTCATTCTAATCTAAGATATTCTAATCCAAATAACACCTTCTTTAAGACTATGTCTCATTCTAATCTGAGATATTCTAATCCAAATAACACCTTCTTTAAGACTATGTCCCATTCCAATCCAAATAACACCTTCTTTAAGACTATGTCTCATTCTAATCCAAATAACACCTTCTTTAAGACTATGTCCCATTCTAATCCAAATAATACCTTCTTTAAGACTATGTCTCATTCTAATCTGAGACATTCTAATTCAAATAACACCTTCTTTAAGACAATGTCTCATTCTAATCTGAGATATTCTATCTCATCAAAATAACACCTTCTTTAAGACTATGTCCCGTTCTAATCCAAATAACACCTTCTTTAAGACTATGTCTTATTCTAATCTGAGATATTCTAATTCAAATAACACCTTCTTTAAGACTATGTCCCATTCCAATCCAAATAACACCTTCTTTAAGACTATGTCTCATTCTAATCCAAATAACACCTTCTTTAAGACTATGTCCCATTCTAATCCAAATAATACCTTCTTTAAGACTATGTCTCATTCTAATCTGAGACATTCTAATTCAAATAACACCTTCTTTAAGACAATGTCTCATTCTAATCTGAGATATTCTATCTAATCCAAATAACACCTTCTTTAAGACTATGTCCCATTCTAATCCAAATAACACCTTCTTTAAGACTATGTCTCATTCTAATCCAAATAACACCTTCTTTAAGACTATGTCTTATTCTAATCTGAGATATTCTAATCCAAATAACACCTTCTTTAAGACTATGTCCCATTCTAATTCAAATAACACCTTCTATAAGACTTATGTCTCATTCTAATCTGAGATATTCTAATCCAAATAACACCTTCTTTAAGATTATGTGCATAGATTAATTTAAATTTTGGCTAGATAGAGACTGTAAATATGAAATATATTATGAGACAAAGTGGGAACAAAAAATATAAAACTAGCACTCGAAATAATAAGCTCCTATTTTATGATCCTTTTCTTCAACTAATAATTTCTTAAATCCCATTTTCTACCCTATCAATATTTGTATCCATTTCATTCTTAAACAAACAAGTTTTCACATTCCACAGAGGTCACTGCATAATAATCTGCCTCTCAGGTGACAATGACAATGTAAAATTTTGCTCTTTCGTGTTATCAAATAAAAAAAAGGGATAGAAAACATAAAAGTTATATATCAAAAACGATCAATGATTGCAATGAGAGTTATCATCTTTGTCTATCTTACCCCTTTGGTGTTTTTGAGAATTTGCTCTAAAACAGCTACAGAAGGCATACTCTTGGTCAACTTGAGTTCTGTGGTATTGCCTTCTTGGTTGAAGTAAATAAAATCAGGTTTGGTCTCTCTCTGAAAAATAATCATGTAGAAAAAGGAAAATGAAGTAACTCCAGTACTATACTACAGTTTTAGAAAGCACGAGGGGTGAATTTTCCCTATCTTTATCCTTTCCTGGATTACAAGATCCATCCCAAAAGTAAGTAAGTTTGTTTATTTTTAAGGGTTTTACGGCAAATGAGACACATTTAGGTTATATCAGCACCAGTAATAAGGAAGGAAATGGGATAGTCAAAAATTATAGATTTACAATTAAAGCACCCAAGAAAAATAAGACAAAGGGGAATGGGTTAGAGATTCTAAGAGCATACTATCAATGTGCATAGTTTGAGATCACTTTAAAGTCTCATCTAGCCACAAGCACAAGATCCCACTAAGAAGAACACACTCAAATGCTTACACAATACATTCAAAACAACAAATATAAATTATAACAAATGATTTACAGAGAAAAAAATCATCACTATACATTTGACTGTTTCCATCAAGGACTCCAGCCAGGTCTAGGACAAAACTAAGTAATCCCATTCCAAGACAAAGACAGAAAGCAACTCAGAAAACAGAAATAGGGGGATAGAAGACACAGCAAGTGACCTCTTGTCCACCATGGGAGGTCAAGAGTAAGTTTTTCCCTCCACAACTCACAAAGAAAATGAACAAGAAAAATGAAACTTGACATTACATAACTTCATCTTATGAGCGATTCGAGAAGATGACCACTATTGGCTATGCACTTATGAAACCAGATTTCAAATGCAGTGACGTTAGAGACTTTATTCAGCTGTCCTATTACTACCAGTGTTACAAATATAAAGTGCTCATCTAACTCAAATTTTTTACCCTAAAGGTGTTCTTTAGTTGTTGGGAATAGGTAAAAGTCATCTGTGTTAATTCCACAGAAGGGGATGGATGATGTAAAATTTCCCATTAATAATGGTCAAGAAGATCCGAGACCACTTTGGAAGTGTGCACAGGAGGTTTGTGATGATGAAAGATGACCCCTGACTGTGATGCCAACAGGAACTAGCCAACAAAAATCAGGATGCAAGTGTCAATATCACCTTCCCTTACTTTTGGGATAGATCTTGTAATATTGGAGAAAATGTCTTATAATGTAATTACATAACCAAAAAATAAAAGTTCAGATTCCAACTCTGCAATTAGATATTTACCTTCCCTACGAGTACTTACTTTAGCCAACATTTGAGCAAGGATGAGGCAAGGTATGAGTGGACTCATACAAGAGGTTCCTGTTACACATGTCTTGGATATCGTCTTGTCATCTACATGGCATGCCATGAGGTAACGCTTGTTGGTGCTTGGCATGTTCTGATTAAGAAATACAACAGATATCAGAGATTGCTAGTATCAGAGGTTTACAGAGTCTCCTCTTGTGAGAAAGTCAAGCACTGCTCAATGACCCAAATGATAACAAAACTATAGCATGGAAACCATGCCCTTGGTTAAGGTGTCCACATCACTTTGGCCAACATGGCTAAAATGGGAATGCAGACCTGCCACTAATACCAAAAAAAAAAAAAAAAAAGAAAAAAAAGCAGGACCAAATAAGAGATAAAACGGGATCAAGGAAATTGTCAATTCACCATGACATGCTTTGCTGCAGATAATATAATAGATAAGATCAAAAACACTCAAATGATACAATATAAACTGTGTAAAAATTTGAAGATTGATTAGAGACAAAAAAGGAGGTCAAATAATAATAATAGAGGACACAGGCCCTGTCAGTCTCAGAGCAAAGCATTGAATGGATGGATTTAGCCTTGATAGCCCCCAACATACACCCAATCAAACATAGGCGCATGCCGACACACACTCACACACCATGTGACCGACAGTACACAATAACGCTACCAATTGGAGGTCATTGAACCCACATACTGGAGGCAGCATATAATAACTCTTGTCATTGACTTCCCTTTACTAAAATATTATCTGACATCAACTGCATACACTTTGAAGGGACTAATCAGACAGACAAAATGTATATTGAGTGACCATAGAGGATTATATGGAAATAGACCATAACTTACACTTTTAAACATATTTTCACTCCATTTTGCTCTATCATCTGGTGTATCTTTATGTGCTACCAGAATCAGTACTAAAGATACGGAAAATAGACCTATTATAAAAATTCAAGATCTAACAGACGATAATCGGGATAGAACAAAATTTCTGTGAAAAATCGGGATGAACGGCAGGTTGGGAATCGGAATGATTACCTGACTTGCTAGACTGTGACTGACATTGTAAGAGGACGAGAACAAAAAATAATAATCATCTGGTGACATCAAATGGGAAATTGATTCCATTAAACCCGTTGAGAGCATAAATAACCACTTTGAAATATTTAAACAAAATATAAATGATACAATGCTCATATCTATTTCTCAATAACATCTACCAACTTTGTGCTTTATCTACAGAAATATATGAGGAGAAAGATCCTGTACTTTCATTTGTTTTGTCTAACATATTTCATTTCACACAAATCATTGCAATTCGATTTAGTCATATGCACTTGTATCAACATCTAAAATTCAAAAGCTACGTATCATTTTTACTCTATCAGCCACATAAAAAAAAGTGGGAGAAATCTAAGATTGAAACATCAAAATAATAGGAAAATAAGTTTTTTTTTTAATAATTAAAAGAAGTATGTGATATATTCATCAACAAACTAACTCACCATCAATGATAACTCATAAGCATTCTTCAGACTCTGAACCAAATGGGGATTTCTTATCCACTTCTTGTGACGATTTATATCATATTTCCTTTGCGCTACAAAAACAGTCACTGGAGATATCCTGAAAAAATTCCAAGGTATAGTTTATAGATGATAATACTCAACACAGAAAAAAAAAATGTAAAGAAGAATCAAAATAAAAAGGGTTTTTTTCCCCCTCAATATGTACTTAAAAAAAACACCAATATGAGCAGACAGATCCATCAATTCCCTCAATCACACCCCCCCCCCCCTCTCTCTCTCTTTTTCTCTATTCCCTCTTCTTTCTATTTTTGCTACTGTCGTCATTTCACCTCCCCCCACTATTTCTCTGTGTAAATTTTCTTTCTTATCTTCCTCCACTTCTTCGTCCAATTCATTTCATAGAGCAATGGAGTCATTGGGAATACACTCAAACTAGGTGAAGAATGGTGGTCATGAAATAACTTACAATACGTCATTCTGGCAGTTGCCTAACAAAGTGTATTTTCAAACTTAATAATAGTGAGCCTCTAAACTTGTCAGCAGGTGCCCATCAGACTCAGCCACCAAACGAAATATTGGACAAGTGAGTGAAATAAGCTTTATTATGATACACAAACACCAGGTTCAGTGGGTTCAGATTTATTAATAATTTTGCCAATTAGGGATAAAAAACAAAAACAAAACAATTACAAAAAATACAAGCTAAAAATGCATGATAGACAGCTAACAAAACTTAATTGTGTTATTGGCTTCAACAATTTATATCAAAGGTCAAGGTAAGCGGTCATTTATCGAAAAATTAATATGACTGCTGACCTTCACATTTTTAAATAATTTTCTGTGCTTTGCACCGTACGGTACTTGAACTGAATTGGCTCATCATAACTTGTTACTTTATTTAACAATACAAATACAGCGGAGTAATGCGCAACATTGTGATGCTTTGTTGACATTTTGAAACAAACTACAATATCTACATCCAATCTCATCTTACATTAAAATTATATTTACTCATCTGAAATTTTAATATTACCAACATTAGCAATGATTTTTATAGGAAATTGTACAATCAGGGTGTTATGGTACAGTTTTTGACCTATTCAAGAGCCCTCGGTTCGAAAATCCAATAAAGGTTAAAAACTCTCTAATATAAGCAGTCAGAGGCTGATAAAACATTTTCACTTTGGTTATCAAATAAAAAAAAGAAACCATTAAAAGAATAAATTTCTTTCAGGTGCTTTTACCTTTCCTCTTCAAAAGCTTTGGCATCATTTAGTCGGTCAAGGACTTTCTGAACATTTGATGCCCTTGGATCAAGCATGCCCAACTCAGCCATTCTCGGAACACTCCTCACCAAGAAGTCGAGAGTCATGTGACCCATCAAACCCACAAAGACCTGGATGGAAACAGACATTAAGATAAATTGCATATGTTATATATATGTAACAAATAAACAAAAACATCGTTTCGGTTACTCACTTTTAACTAATTAAAATTTCATTGAAATTCCTCTGGCAATGTTATGGCGATTTGTTTTTTGTTTTGTTTTTAAGGGTTTTACGGCGCTTGCAACACATTTAGGTCATATAAGCGCCAGTAAATAGGAAGAAAACGGGATAGTAAAAAGTTCTAGAATTACAATTAAAGCACAAAAGAAAAGGTGAGACAAAGGGGAATTTTTTTTTTTTTTTTTGTTTATTGCTTTAGGTCTCTTCCAACACAAATGAGGTTATATGAGAGACCGCTGAAACAAAAAAAACAAGCAATCCAACAAAAATAGTACAAATGTAAATCATAACCTAAAGATATCATAAGCTAAATTATAAATAACCAAGAACAAACAGGCAGAAGATTTACAGAAAAAAAAAAATCCCCTGTCAAAAATACAATCACAAACCAAAGAAGCAGGATAGGCTAGTAAAGAGAAGAAGAAACGACATCACTATCGGATCGTACACCCATGCGAACATCATAGGTATATGATTCAAGGGTGATGCTCCCATCCAACCACCCGCACAAAGGGGAATTGGTTCATATAGGAAACAGATGAAGATTCCAAGAGCACATTATCAAAGTGCTTAGTTTGAGATCACCTAAAAGTCTCATCCAGACACAAGCACAGGCCCGAACTAAGAGGAACACACTCAAATGCTTACAAATTAAATAGTATAATATGTAAACTAAACATAATACAATGCATAACAGAGAGATGATTTACAAGGAAAAAAATATCACCTCTCAAAACAATAACTATGCATTTGACTGTTTCCCTCCCAGCCAGGACTCCGACCAGGGCCAGGAAAAAAACCAAGTAATCTCATTCCAAGACAAAGACAGAAAGCATGTTGGAAAATAGATATATGGGGATAGAAGACACAGTATGTACCTCCCTGCCCACTATGGGAGGTCAGGAACCCCACCCAGAACGTTATGGCGAACAATTGTAAAATACAAAGAAATAGTCATGTTGGAAATTGTTTTCCAGAATGTTACAACGTGAGTGAAGACATCGAAGCTGAATGAGAGAGAGAGGCAGTAAAAGACAATAACTTTGAAGAGGGGATCCCCATGACAGCTACACTCATGCAGTGGATGAAGTAAAAGAGTACAAAAGACAATTTGGAAAATCATCCACAGTATTACGTTTCCATATTTTTGTTTGTTATTTTTCTCCTGGAAGTAGAAACTTTATTAAAATATATTTCATAAAAAAAATGTACAGACCTGTAATAATATTGATAATATTGATAATAATAATAATAATAAAAATAATAATAATAAAAATAATAATAATAATAATAATAATAAAAATAATAATAATCATCATCATTAGTGGCTAGGTGACTCTGGCATAGTTCCAGCCAGTTGTAAAAAGATCCAACGATGCATGTAGAATAATACAAATAAAATTTCACATTTACATGGAAATTATAAAATAATGCAAATTTTGGTCAAATGTTACCACCTCAAAATTCTGAATAATTAGTCTTTAATGTTATAAGTGACTGCCATTTAGGAGACTGAGTGGCATGCCAAAAACTACAACTTGTACCTGGATGGCTTTCATGATCTGAAAATGCAGTTCTTTGTGTCCGTTATAATTAAAAGATCAACGCTAAACCTCACCTCTGGTAGCTTGAAAAAATGTGTAGGTATCTGTTTGTCAATCAAACTATTTGTCTCAATTATACTCCTGATGATTTCCTTCTCTGTATCCTGAGTCTGCCGTAACCTCTCCACACTCATCAAGATAGAACTTGCTTTCTCAACATTTTCATCTACTTCCTCTTCCTTAACTTCCTCCAGAGCCTTCTTTCCCTTGAGAGCATATTTCAATACCAAACTGGTACCTAAACATGGAGGAATGGAAATAAGCTTGAATCAAAAAATAGTTGGAAAACCACTGTCCGCCATATAATCATTTATTGGTCAAAAATCATAGAAAACCAAAGCTATACTGGGAGACGACATAAAATTGTATGTAGTTTCAATAATAATAAGATTTACTTGCACCGATGAGTGAAAAGACATAGGGAAAGTATAAATTAAAAAAAAAAAAAATAAAATAATAATTATATATAGTGTAACAATGCAGAGCGAAAATTTGTAGTTATAAAAACACTAGAAAATCATTCAACAAGAATCTAAACTGAATCATCAGACACTAGACACCCTCAACTAAAAATAATTAAGACATTTTTTTTTTTAATTCAACGATTGAGAAAGAAAAGGAAAAGGAATATATTCAAAGTTTTGTCCTAAAAAGTGAACAAAGGTATTAATTGACACTTTTGCAATCAAAAACCCCCCCCCCCCCCTCTCTCTTAATAAAATGTTGCTGGAAAAATAGAAAGAAGGGAAAAGGGGGAAGAAGACATGAAAAATAAGAGAATGAAGAAAACAAGATGAAGTTAAGTGATAGTAATAGATTCAATTTACCTTTTGAGGCAACCCGGTCACTTGGTAAGTGTATTAGTCTCATCAAATCCTTATGGCTAAATCCATGACCAGATTTGCACTGAGTAATTTGCTGAGCCAAAACTTCTGGGGATTTACTAGAGTAAAAATTTGCTACCAAAGACCGCATGCCTCGACCCCAGGATGCTTTGAATTTTGTTGTACGAATTTCCTTGTCGTAATGAATAAAATTGAATAGATCACATGGATTTTCACAAAGGCCTTCGACTAATCTATAAACTTGTTTACACAAGGAGTCTGTTGAATGTTCACTGCCATCAACACCAAATGCATTGATTGTAGCAGCCAGAGAGAAAAGGAGATTTTCTTTTTTCGCATAAGATTTACGATTAGCAATTGTCCGGAGTCTTTTGACCACGTGCTGTCCACGCTCTTTTAATACACTTTTAAAAAGTTCTGCTTGGTTTGGTCCTAATGTCTTATCCAAAACATGGAATGTACCATCAGCTGATCCAAAACAAGCCAAGCGAGTGACCAGTTCAATATCATTGGGTAGGTTGGCTGCCATGATGAAACCTAGAATTAAGAGAAAAAGAAATTAATATTAAAATTATTTGGATAAATCAAAGCAAGCAGATATGTCTGAAAAAGTACGAAATGCTTTGTCACAAGTGTCACTTTATTTAATCGACATACAAAATAGTGTGGAAAATAAAGGGGGTGAATCAGCATCTTTTTGCTTTCTCTGAACTGTTTGCCAGGCCATTTAGTGATATAATAACCATGGCGAAGCATCCCCATTCGAGCCATGAGAAAACAATCATGTCCTTTTTCAGGCTCTGATCATTCAAGTGGTTAACTTATCAAGCAGATGAAGAGGTCACAAAGTGTCATGCCATTTAGAATTATTTGAAATTGTCATTACTTGCATCCTTACAGTAAACATTAAAATGACAGTTAATGTTGAACCAATAAATCAGGAACACTATTTAAAACAAAAGACATTTTAAAAGTTAAAAAACTGTAAATATGAATTGAAAGATTTAAGAAAAAATAAGAATGCTTAGGGAAAGTGGCTCTATTTCAGCTTCAAGGCAAATGTTGATAGCTATTGGAAAAGCGAAGCATTGGTTTAGGTTAAAATTTTAATTACAATTTCCCTTAATCATTGTTATTTTATTTTTGGAGATAGTTGAAACAGTGCAAATACCTCTAAACAGTGAAGAGAGTTGTGTTTGGTGTCATTTGAGCAAAGAATAATACAAAATTTGTGCACTGGTCCATAAGCAATATGATCTGACAGCACCCGAATATGTAAAAGATATGTCACCTGTATACAACAAGAAACAAGCTGTTTAGTAACTCGCAAAACATTCTGCAAAGTTGGCGAACAATATAAGTCAGGCCTAGAAGTGATTCAGGAAAATATTTTTCCCTGCTTTTTCCCGGTTTTTTCCTGGTTTTTTCCAGGCTCTAGAGAAAATTTTAAGGTAGTAATTTTCAAGCATTTTTTTTTTTTTGTTTGTTTGTTGCTTTAGGTCTCTTCCAACACAATTGAGGTTATATGAGAGACCGCTGAAACAAAAAAACAAGCAATCTAACAAAAAAAGTACAAATGTAAATCAAAATCATAACCTAAAGATATCATAAGCTAAATTATAAATAACCAAGAACAAACAGGCAGAAGATTTACAGAAAAAAAAAATATCCCCTGTCAAAAATACAATCACAAACCAAAGAAGCAGGATAGGCTAGTAATAGTAAAGAGAAGAAGAAACGACATCACTATCGGATCGTACACCCATGCGAACATCATAGGTGTATGATTCAAGGGTGATGCTCCCATCCAACCACCCGCAATTTTCAAGCATATTCATCAATTCTAGACCAGTTACCACTACCTATATATATATATATATATATATATATATATATATATATATATATATAATATATATATATATATATATATAATATATAGAGAGAGAGAGAGAGAGAGAGAGAGAGAGAAAGAGAGAGAGAGAGAGAAGGAGGGAGGGAGAGAGAGAGAGAGAGAGAGAGAGAGAGAGAGAGAGAGAGAGAATCAGAAAAGAGGGGGAAATTATTGACTCGTAGTACATATTACTATAACAAGCCATCCAATATCTAAGCCTACACCATCCGTGGGGAAAAAAAGGAAAAAAAAAAGAGAGAGAGAGAGAGAGAGAGAGAGAGAGAGAGAGAGAGAGAGAGAGAGAGAGAGATGTGAGTGAAAAAGAGAGTGGCTGAGACTGAGAGAAAGAAATATATTTACTCTGGCTATTAATACTTGGACGTATTCCTGTAAAGTCTATGCCTCCTACAACATGCAAAAAAAATATTTTAAAAAAAAGAGAGACAGAGAGAGAGAGAGAGAGAGAAATGGGGAGAAAAGAGACAAAGAGAAGAGAAATCAAAAGAGAGAAAAAGACATTTGAATATTACTATGAGAGAGAAAGTGGTAGCGTCCAAAGACTTGTGGCCTACTTATTGAATTGCACATGAATGAAATAAAGCTAGTTAATCTAGAGACAGACAAAACAAACTTAGTACAAATTACAATGAGTAAACGACCTTAATCTGCCATCTCCAAATAATTGAATAACAAGTCACGAAAATTAATTAAAGTAGCCCAAGGACGTCGACCGTCTTTCTTAGCTTAGCTAACAGTCGCATTCATGACCAAGTCAAAAACAAAACAAAAAAAAAACACACACACTCACACACACACTACTAAGATGAGGGGAGGGATGTATGTTTCTAGCACTCTTGTCTTGTCGACAATGATGAGTCGACTGAGTGAATCAAGCGTCTTTAAGTCTTTCGACCAATCACAGGCTATCTAACCGAACCGGCTGGTCGAAACAAAGACGCTTCTCGCCGTCGATGTATTACGCTATTGTTGTGCAAGTGGCAAGGAATATAACACCTTTTTGAGTAGGCCTAAAAGCTAAAATCTAAAAGTAAAAAATATAATTCTCAGGAATTTGAAAGTCACATTGTTGAAATCGGCTTGAAAAAGAAGAACATTGGTCCTTGTTTCAGAAAAATCGGTTGAAAACCAACTGTTTTACGAATAAATTCGATTTTAAAAATTGCTTTTGTTTATTTCAGCTTTTTTAGCAACTTTTTTATTTATCGGCCGATTTTCTTGATTTTTATATCATTCTTTATATCTCAATGAGACGAGATCAGTGATATACTTTGTTTGTTTCAAATGTAACTACAACATAATTTGTTTTTTTTACTTATCAACCGTGCCTGGATAATTTATTCAACAACTGACGCAACTATCCCATTGCCGTCTTCCAGTGTTTCAGCGATGACTCTAAACCACTATAAATACGTCATGCACAGGAAACATGGTAATAGTCTGTGTACTCTACGAATGCGGACCGGACTTTGCTGATTGGGTCGATCGTCATAACATAGGGCCTAGTAGTGTGAGGAAACCATAAGAGGCTGCTGCCATGCTCTAAGCCGATCGTTCGCAGGTTGGGTAATGATTACGCGGAAGAATACATGTTGGGTTGTTGTTCACCTAAATTTTTCTCACGGCTTTTTCCCGGCCCCAGACAATTTTCACCGATTTTCCCGGCTTTTCCCGGTCGGGAAATTTCAAAATAAAGTTCCCGGCTTTTCCCGGTTTTCCCGGCCCACTTCGAGGCCTGATAAGTCTATCTTTCCAGCTCCACATTTCTGGAATTCTTTCCCAAATCTGTTGGAGATATTGTCAGTGGGAATCTTTTTAAATCATGCCTGAAAACATGCGAAAACACAACTGTGCTTTCTCTCTTTGTGTATGCATGTATGTAATGTTTCTACACGGCACTTTGGGCTTATTGTAAAAAGGGGTAAAAGCAGAGAGATTGGCACTGAATCAGAAAGGGAGAGGGAAGGACAAAAAGAGAAAGACAGAAATCATCCTCATCCCGGCGAAACTAGTCAGAGACTCATACAAAGGTTATTCTGGACGAAGATTCATCATGTTCATCAGATTGGTTCAGCAATAGAGAATACAATGGTTGGATCAGTTGCAGCCAGGGCAACTGGTGGTTACATTAAAAAAAAAAACAATGCTAGGAGTAGGATAGCCAGCGTGATTCCATTGAAGCCCTTGACAAGGAAGGGCTCAATAAGCCTTTGTTTCAATTTGATTTATGCTTAAATAAATAAATCTGAATGAATGTCATGTCTTGTCCTCATCATTGTTACTATCTTAATGTTTATTTGCCAGGTAGACATTGTAAAGCACCTCAAGCGAGAATTTTAAGCTGATTTAAAAAAATAAAAAATAAATGATAGTCTTATTTACTGTATAGAATTTGCAATGATAGTTACAGTAATCCTTTCTTGTTATTCATTTGAGCTTTATATCAAATAATGCATCAAAATAATGTTCCGTTGGTGGTAAGATCGGGTGGTCGGTAAGGGATCGGGCTTTGGTCGGTAGGGGAACGATGGAAAAGAATATGGTCGGTAGGGAAAAAATATATGATCACACATCTAACACCACTAGAACATGGATAACATTTCTTACCAGGGAATAAACATTAGACAACCCAAACCTACCACCATGTCTTCAGATTTTGCCACATTGCTCTTTGAAAACAATATTATTTATGATGCTTGTTTTGCACAGATTATTTCCCTTGTTCTCGTAAGGCGTGACAAGGCTCTTAGCGGATGGGATGACTCTAGGTTCTATTATTAATCGTTATGGTGGAGAATTAAAACGATATCTTATATGCAAAAAATAAATAATAATACAAAATCATATCATTCTGATTCTAAATTCACTGTAAATGGTTCTTTTCGCTCAAACTTAATACCACAATAATTTTGAACAACAAAGATCAGACTTATCTGGCTTGGTTCAAACAAATCATGTTTACATATATTGCTTATTCTATGCACTCACTTCTCAAAGAGAACTTAATCTTTTGCGGATTTTCTCAAATAAAAAAAAAATTGCTGAAAAAAGTCAAACTTAACCTTGGGGTGTCAGTCAGGTCTACATTTTTATCAAAAAGATTCACTTTTAAAATGAATTTTGAATGAAAATGAAAACGTAGTGTTTTTATGCACCTCCGTTGACGGTGTATCATCAGCAATATTGAGTTTCTGTATTTGGACATGGCAAAAGTTATATTGTGACATCTATAGGATGTTTTTGATAATAAATTTATACATAAATAATAATAATTTAATAAATCGATATATAAAACCAGAAAATAGAAATTGCATTGAAGGTAAAATAATGTTTTAGAAAGACATTAAATGTGATGAACAGGTGGCTCCGTCGCGCAGTGGACAAGCTGTCAGACTCTAAACTTGAAAGTACTGCGTTAAATTCCCATAATTGTAGACATATTTTTTTATTTGTTTTAAATTTACTTTGATTTTGTTTGCTTTTTTTTTTTTTCGGAATGTAAAAAAAAAAAAAAAGTGGCGGAACCAGGATTTGAACCCGCAACGTCGATTCTGGTAAAACTTCCAGGGCAGACGACTAAACCCTTCGGCCATGACACCCACTTCGAAGTCGACGCATATTGTTATATGTAGTAACAACTGATTTAATGTTGGTTAATTTTATGTTTTTATAGATAATTTATTAACTTTCCTTATTTCCATGTGCATGTGGAAACATTCCATATTCTGGAATGTGGATTGTTTAAAAGAGCGGAGTTTCAAATATCTGTCTGGGAATAACGAAATTTGGTTATCCCCAGACAAGTGTCTGGGGATAATGACAGCCCAGCCTTTTCGTTATCCCCAGACAGGTGTCTGGGGATAATGACAGCCTTTCATTAATTTACCATCACTGCCAACGGAGGTGCATAAAAACGCCACCAAATGAAAATGGAATTATTTAGGTGTGACAAAAAAATTACCTCCAAAATATCAAAGTGAAAATAATCACATGTGGACATGGAAGATAGGAGTCAATGTGTTAGGGAATATCTTTTTGAAGTTAAAGCCCAGACACCAATTTCCTCAGCCTCAGCCGGCGTTGCTAGAGACCAGAGAATCAGGAAGAGATTTCGTTTTCAAGAACAAACCCATTCATTCATATGGCTGAAGAGCTTGTGATTTAAAAAAAAAATTGTTATCTAGTAAACTTTTCTTTGAGGACCCTGACTTTGAGATTAACTAACAACAATTCAATAACACAACAGAGTATAGACTGACTATAGAGTGTAAGTGTAGAAACTAAGTCTAAGTCTAGATATCTAGAGTGAAAAAAAAATCTGTGTTGTTGGCTCATGGCACGAGGGTAAGGACAGTCTTTCTCGCTAATCAAAGCCATCTCTTAACAGCCAATTTTGAAGGAATACGGACAATTCAATTTCATAGTTACCTATCTATTAGTCCTCGACTTTGACTCTCACAAATTCAACAAGCAGCCCAAGAATCAAAATCAAATGAGAATCACGAGTTGAGTAACGGGAAAGTTTATGTCAATTCAATGAATGGAGTCTATGAATTACAGATTTAAATAATACTTAAAGAAGACCACCACAGACATTATAGTTTACCTTTTAAAATCTACACCCTTGTTAGTGCGCTCTCAATTAAATGTTCTTCCTGACATAAAACACCGAATGAATGTCGAATACCGATCGAATAACATGCATTCTTTATCCCAAATTGAGGACTGAGGACCGAGACCAGGATTGCCAGATGGAATTTGTAAAACAATACCAAGCCAAACAATTCAAAGAAAAATACTTTTAAAACAAAAAAACAAAAACAAAAAAAAAAACAAGTTGTCACCTTACGCTAACATGTAGATTAAGGTTTTTAAAAATGGTTCCAATTTACGCGTCGGGTAAAACACGTGTAATTAGTGTTAAAAGCAATAAACAAAAACAAATATAACAGCTTCAAATAAGAACAAAATACCAAATACGGAACGTTTCAGACTCAAAACCTTTCTCCAGCCAACTACAAGAAAGAATAAAAACATAAACATTGTGGTCGATCTCGTTTTTTGATAATGTGTTTGTTTGTTGTTGTTGTTGTTGGATGAAGAAGGGTTTTGAGCCCGAAACATTCTGTGTTTGGTATTTTTGTTTCTTTTTACAGCTGTAATATTCATTTTTGTTATCAATATCACTTGTTTATAGAACAAAAACATTTTGTGGTTTGAAAAAAATCAAAAGAACTCAAAATGTTAAGCTTACGTGCAGGTATTTATTACAAGTCTGATAGCCGAACGCAATTATGGGCTTAATTCAACATTACCTAAATGACACAAAGAGAGTAGCCAGGCGAATTTAACTGCGATTTTTTCACCACAAAACGAGCTCCTCATCACTGGTTGAAAGTCTAGGCATTGTCAACTTTCAGACCAGTAAAAAACGAGCCTAATCAGGCACTCTCTAGAAAGATCTACCACAAATGAATCGAAGTCGGTTTCCCAGACAGAAATACATTTCCAAACCTACTAGAGGACATGCATATAAACTGACGATGTTCTCATCAGGATCAAACACCCACCTCAGTTCCTTCTACCCATCTTCTCAATCAAATTATATTGTTCGATCTCAATTTTTTGGTGTCTATATGATGATGATGATGATGATGAAGAAGAAGAAGAAGAAGAAGAAGAAGAAGAAGAAGAAGAAGAAGAAGAAGAAGAAGAAGAAGAAGAAGAAGAAGAAGAAGAAGAAGATGTGATAACCCAATTTATTATGGGCTCATTGTCGTAACGGAAACTTTTAAAAAATGACGCAAAGTATTGCCCATTACAACCTTGGAATAACCATGTATTATCTTTTATAAACAACAAGGAATGAAGTGAGTAGAAAAGTGCTAGAAGACAATAGAGAATAAAAAAGAAAACTTTCACGGCGATGGGGGCTGGAACCTGCGACACAACTCCGCCTGGCCAGGAGAGCGTTGCGCTGCTGTCAGAGCTATCCACCACTATTTTTACAACACTGTTAAACTAGGCGTTCAGATGTTAGATGTGCATAAAAAAAAAAATATGTACACGTCGGTATCATAATTTTTTTTTAAGTACCTACATGCATAGCCAAACCAAATTTTTCTTTTTTTTTAAATTACCAAAATTTGGCATTTAAAATCCAAACTGGCAATTTGTCTGTTTTTCTTTCAACTTCCGTGTGGATTCCAAACTTGTGAAAAGGGTCAAGGACGTATGCCAGAATTCATTCGTCGTTCTATGACTTCACCCATAGGCATAGGACCGCAACTTGTAACTTTTACTTGTTATCTGTTTACAACTCACAAGGTTCAAGATGAGCAAGTGTTTAATCTTTGATTTGAACCACATGAATCAAGAGCAAGTATGCAATACTACCAACGCAGGTTACCCTTTACTAGCTACAATTAAATCATGGACCATTGCTAACGAAGCGAGAAAATGAAAGTGAAAGTAGACTTCTACCCTGTCATTGTTCTTACACATGCCAGACTTGTGTCTTCCTCACATCTGTCTAGAAAAAAAGTTTTTGAAAGAAACCTTTCATTGCGACTGAAGATCGCTTAAAGAAGGTTAGATTTAAATCAAGAATGGAACACTTCTCGCAGATATTAAATGATGTGGCGTATAGGGTTGGGGAGGCCTTCCGAAAGCTCCTCGCGCTAGCATTTTCATTTTCATTTTCGTTTCATTTCAATTTCTTTCAATTTGTATATTCACCGTGGATTTTTTGTCATGAGTTTATTTATTCAATTTGTCAATATATAGAAGTAACATTTTAAAAACTAGAACAAACCTTGATAGATTTGTGAACGTTTGAACTTTCCTAATACTAATAATACGACCATTGTTTTGGTTTTCCGTCGCCATTTTCTTTTGTGAAGTATTGACATTGAAAGCAGTCCTAGAGTTTTTTGGGGGGTTTTCTTTTTTTCTTTTTTTTTTCTAGTACCTAGGGTTAACTCGGGGTCAGAGGAGGTGTACAAAAACGCACCATTTTTATACACCTCCATTGGAGGTGTACAAAAACGCACCGTTTTTATGCACCTCCGTTGGCGGTGATGGTAAAGTTGTTGCTGCATACGTCCATGAGGTTTAAATAGTTTTAGATTGTAGTTTAGCACGCTGCTTAGTGATTACCGATGTACAATGATAATAAATTAAAGAATAATAACAATAATTTAAAAAATCAAAAGTAAAAAGAAACATGGCACACAAATACTGATCTCAAATAAATAAATAATTTTAGATAATTAAAATCGAAGTTTTTTTTAAAAAACATGATAAAAAGTTTTTGAAAAAAAAAAAAGAAAGAAAAAAAAAAAAGCAAACAAAAACAAAGAAAATCCAAAAAAAAAAAAAAAAGGGTCAAGATTGGGAATCGAACCCGGTACTTTCAAAGTTGGAGTCTGACACCTTGTCCACTGCGCTACGGAGCCACCTGACTGTTTTTCACATTTAATAAGGTCTTTCTCAAACATTATTTTACCTTCAATGCAACTTCTATTTTCTGGTTTTATATTTCGATTTTTTAAGTTATTAATATTTTTATATAAATTTATTAACAAAGACATCCTACAGATGTCACAATATAACTTTCGCCATGTCCAAATGAAGAAACACAATATCGCTAATGAAATTGGGTGGAATGCGCATGCGTGACGGAGGTGTATAAAAACGATCCGTTAAGATACACCGTCAACGGAGGTGCATAAAAACACTACGATTAGTATTAGGGTTAGTCAGAAGTCTTAGTAGTAAAGGATCTAGGGTGTTTGTTTTTCCTATTTGGGTTTGTTAGGTTTTATTTAGTTGAGAGAATATTTGAGCTGTTTCCCTTAGCACGAGGAGCTTTTGGAAGGCCTCCCAGCTATTGAATAGGCAATAGGTACTTTGGTCACTATGGTAAAAAATTCTAATTGGGTTGAGCTCAATGAAATATATATCACTAATATCACTATAAAATGCTTTTCAACATGATTCTAATGATACCACAATTGTGAAAATCAGATAGGCAGAAGAAACGTTATGTTAGTTTAAAGTAAGGGAAAAATGTTCTTCAATCTGCCCTTGTTTTTTTACTGACAGACTACTTTGTCACCTGAAACTGTTGCATTTCCGGTAGTAACACCATTTGGATTTCAAAACTGGCCTAAACGAATTTCATGGACGCGGTATACAACTTTGCGCTGAATTTTATTTTATTAAAAAGTTAAGATGTCAAATCATGTGCGATCACTGGAATTTTGATTTACAAATTTCTAACTTTTTAATAATCCACAGATAATTTATACCGTATAAAATAATCTCCACGATCAAAAGATTTACTAAATTGGCATTGATTTAAATGACACCAAGCGATAGGGTAATTTCTCCTGAAGAAAATAAGACATAAAACATTAAAATCCATCCATAAACAAAATTTTATGGAACTTTTTCTCAGACCCATCACTCAAACTCAAAAGTCCAAAATATTGGGTCACAGCCACTAGGTCATTTATCAAAACACTGCTGGAGTGCCAAAAGGATGTTTACCAAAGTACCTAGTTACAATGGCCTTCAATTTCAAAATGGCAATGATAATGATGCAATTTTCTGCGTCATCTAGCTGGCACAAATATTAATATATGTTGGTCAATTGTAAACACAACACATAGCATAATGCACTGTAACAGTGTTTTTGTAACATTTCTTTGGATGTAAAGCATGGCTTAGGAATGATATTGAAAGTTGAAAGGTGTGGATCCTGATAAAAGAGGTGCATGACACTTTTCAAATCTTAAAAGTTGGGGAAGATTGCCCCCCCCCCCCCCCTGGTCTTTTTTGGGTTGTAATTTGTCAAGTTGTTCGTCAGGGTTTGGAAGGAAACTGCAAACTGGTGCTGTATTTTATAGACTTATCAGCAGCATACGATACAATTTTGTGTGAATGTTAATGCTAAAACTTGCAAAAATCACAAGGTGCAAAAAGACCTTGAAGTTGTTCTCGTCAATTTTAAGGGAAAGAAAATTCCACGTCGCCCTGGGAGACACTACGAGTAAAGTCAGGAACTGAAGAATGGGGATCCTCAGAGATCTGTTCTGATGCCAATGTTGTTTAATGTCTACATTAGTGACATGCCGAACACTTCCTTACTGAGGCTTGAATATGTGAATGACTGGGTGCTCTTTACTCAAAGTAATCTGTGAACCCATCTCAAGAGAGTACTCATTGAGGACGTCACCAGAATCGAATCCTACTTTGACAAGTGGTACCTGAAGATGAACACTTCCAAAACCTTGGCCACTGCATTCCACCTTTGCCGTGGCTGGCACACCTATAAACTGAACTTTCTTGTCGGGGACCATACAAGCCGAATCCGAAATACCTGGGGGTTACGCTGGACTGCAGCCTTACCTATCGGGTGTATCTCAAAGGAGCTTTCCCGAAGATAGAGAAACGCAACACTTCTAAGGAAGCTGGCGGGATCAACTTGGAGTGCTAGTCAAGCGCTCCTGAAGACGTCTGTCCTGGCACTATGCTATTCCACCACAGAGTATTGCGCTCCGGTGTGGGGTAGAAGCAAGAACGCTGAGAAGGTAGATGTGAAACGTCACAAGTCCATGCACATAGTGTCAGCAGGAACACTGGCAACACCAATGCACAATAGCTTTTAAAGACGCATCTTCAAATGCTTTGTAAAATATTTTAATTTTTTAAATTTCTTAGTTCAGAAGCTTAAGAGTTCCATTTATTTTACACCCCATAAGTATTTTTGTTGTCCATCTTTACTTTATTTGAATTTTACTATCATTTAGATAGAGCACAAAGAGAACAAATTTGATATACCAAGTCCTCATTTATGTTTTCTTTATTTTTATTTTTACAGGTGACTTTTGCCACAAGTGAGATGAATGCATTGGTGTTGGTTGTGGAATTAATGTCAAATATTTATTCAGCTAAATTTTGAGCACCTAAGATGAGAAAACTAGCAGATGATCCTTTTGCAGAAAATAATGCCTGATGTGTTGTTGATCAATGCAGAAGCAAAAATATTGAAAGATTAACAGAGAATTGTTCATCTTTTTTGAAACGCAGTTGAACAAAGACCAATTCAGCAATGTCAAAAGCTAAAGTCACATTGGTTAGGAAAACATCAGCACAAAAAAATTTGGAAGAAGTTGTCAAATGTAATGATTGGAATGTCAGTGACAATCCAGGTTTTAATGATGATTACAACAATATAAGTAATAATAGCACACATAATAGAGATGTTTCGTCCTCCTCTACAAATAAGGATTATTTAAAACTCTTTAATGGTAAAAGTAAAAAGCAGAGTAGGAAAAGGATACGGTCAGATCCAGAGGAAAATTTAGGGTTAGCCACAAATATTGACAAAAGTGGTCCCTATGGTAGTAAAAAACCATGTCCCAATAGTGAAAACCTTGCTGAAAAACTCAGGGAAGACAAAATGTCTAATGAGAGAGGCAATCATACCGATTCTGACAACAGATTAAAGTGTGATAAAGGTGTTGATGATAACGGAGAAGAGAACAGTGAAGGAACAAAAAATTCAGATGTAGAATTCATAGTTCGTCCCAGTCAACATTCTTTCCTTCAACGTAGCAGAGGTAAAAGGAAGAGACTTCCCCATCATAAGAACTCATCCAGTAATTCTCCCACTGCAAAGCCTTCAGAAAAGTAAGTTCGATGAATTGTTATATTTATGTCTTATGTTTTTTTTTTTTCTTTTTGAATGATTTTATTTTTTTAACTTTTGGGCACTTCGATCGTGTCTTGAATACCATCCATATAGGGCTTATTGTATGCCATTTCACTTTTAATGCTATGTTTTTAAAAATCATTAAGATATTTTTTACTTTTAGTATTATTTTCGTTATCATCGATGGTTACGTTGAAAGTACATTTATCTTATTCTTTTGTTTTTGTCAAAAAAGTCAGTTTGTAACAAAAATATCATTCTGAGTTTGTTTTTTTTTTCTTTAAATGTGAAAAGATTTTGTTTTCACCAGTTTCTCTGGGTCGGATCTGCAGTGTGTACCAATTTAATTGGGACAGTCGCAAACAATTTGAAGGTGTTCTGTTTTTCCAATTAAAAAAAAATCGTGTCCCCATTTTTTAAAAGCTAATTCTAGCTCTTTCCAGCAAACAAAAGTATCATGAACAGTTTATTTTATTTAAACCATTTCTTAGAATGTCAGTTGGCTATATAATACCCGTAAATGTAAATCAAGCTAAAGTTTGATTCTATTCATTTGTTCTCATTTCTTTTTCCCTGTTTCCTGAATTTATTAGGCTTTTGTTTTGATTTTTTTTCCTAAGTAGAGTGGCAGGCTTGGTTGGATAATGGAGTACAATCCAAAAATCGAAAGTCTAGAACTAACAAGAGAGCAGACATATTTTCTCAAAGGTTGAAAAGAAGTTGATGTTTAGTCCAAACTTTTTTGGCACTTTATATGAAGCTATGACTGCTATAATTTTGATGCTTCATTGTCAGGTTTTTGTTTATTTTTCATTATTTAACTCAGATTACGTGATCAATTTTATATCAGTTTTGAAAGAACTCAGTCAGTAATTATAGAAAACCATGTATCAACTCCATCCATATTAACGTGTGGAGTGCCAGGGATCTATTCTCGGCCCCCTCCTTTTTACAATGTATACTGCTCCCCTTTCTCATATGTTATCCACTTTTCCCATTGATTTTCATTTTTATGCTGATAACGTAAAGGATTGGATGAAACTAAACAAACTTAAATTTAATGATGACAAGACGGAAATGATAATTTTTGGAAATAGGTATCAACTCTCAAAAATATCTACAAATGAGATACTAGTGGGTGAAAATGCTATTAAACCTAGTTCTTGTGTGAGAAATCTTGGGGTGTATTTAGATCAAGGGTTATCCATGGAAGATCATGTTAAAAAAGTATGCCAATGTTGTAATTATCACATTAGAAACATTGGAAGAATCAGACATTATAGTGATGAAGATATTACAAAGATGCTTGTTAATTCGTTTATTACTAGCAGATTAGATTATTGCAATTCCCTTCTCATTGGCTGTCAAAGTAGTTTAATTCATCAACTACAAAAAATTCAAAATAAAGCGGCTAGACTTATAAAATTAACGAAAAAAAGAGATCATATAACACCAGTTCTCCAGGAATTGCACTGGCTTCCTGTGAAGTATAGGATAGAATTTAAAATATTGTGCTATGTTTTTAGATGTCTGGATGGATTGGCACCTGAATATTTGCAGGAACTGATTAAAAAGTATGAACCCACTCGAAATTTAAGATCATCTCAGTCCCAACTTCTAAAAGTTACCACCTCAAAATCCACTTTCGGTGAAAAAGCCTTTTCATTCATAGCTCCACGCCTATGGAACGCACTTAGTCCTCAGACAAAGTCCTGTGAAAATTTATCATCTTTCAGGAAATGTCTGAAGACTGAGTTGTTCCGTGAGGCTTATTTTTCATAAAATAGATGTTGCTTTGATTTTTGTTTTTTTGTATGCATGCTTATTATGTATCATGTAGTGTCGTGATTTTTAATTTTGTTGTTTTTAAACATTTTTATCTTTATTTTTATTATGTAAAGCGCTGCAGAGCACGATTGACGTGGATGTTTAGGCGCTATATAAATTCATTATTTACTTACTTACTTACTTACAGAGAAACTAATGAAACCGAAATCTTGCCACAGCTTTCAAAATAACAGAATTGTATTTTTTTTGTGTCAAATGTTTTGATAAAGACTTTATTTGTGGATATTTTTCTAATGCAATTTGTTTTTACTTTGTATGACCTTTTAAGAGCATTTATTATTAACCTTTTGAAAGGAGAGATTTATTATTTATTATAAATATAATCTGTAATTTTAAACAACAATTCTTTATTTAGAGTTCCGCTTTACCAAAAGATTGACAAGGATTGCTATGTGGCTGTAGATTGTGAGATGGTTGGAGTAGGTTCTGGTGGAGGTCGCAGTGTTTTAGGTAAGCAATTACTTTGTACTGATTTCATTATATAGTATTGTTGTAGGTGTAATCTGAACAGGATGAATGGAGACTTTATATGCCGTCTTCTAAAGAAATCAAGACTTTATGGCCAAGTTATAGTATAGTCAATTTCATTTTTGACCTCCTACAGAATTTGGAAATTATATAATATATTTGTTAACAATATGTTTGGCTTGAAGCTATAAGGGTACGAGTAATGTATATACAGTCTGATATGATGTTTATGCGTGAGTAAACACTGAAACACACCTTTGTTTCTGTTAAATTGTTTATTCCTAGATATAAAGATATGAGTGCACTAATTTCGGAAAACAGATTATTTTTTTTTTCTTTTTGTCATCCATTTAAAAGTATATTCCTAAAGAGCCCAGCATAGTCATTCATTTCTGAATGTTAGTTAAAATTTAAACAGCTAAACCAAAATATTGAAGTGAAAATCAAAAACGTCTCAATCTTTACTTATTGACAATAGGAGTACCATTCTCTATTGGGGAAAATTATCTGTAAATTTTAACATCAAATTGCGTGTTCTTTGAATCAGTGTAAAAGCATAAGTTGATAGAAAGTTAATTTCTCTAAGATTTAGGTATGATTTTTCTTTCACTGTTCTATAAACTTTGCACAATTGTGAATTAATTATGAACCGTTTTAAATACATTCAGTAGTCTATAGTGTTTCAGTTTTGATTTTACATTACCATTTGAATATAGTTATTTTAATCATGTTTAATACAGTAAACTGTCTTTAAGTGGTACTTACCATGCTTTTTGAGATTATGTATTATGCACTACATTAAAAGGAAAGAATAAAAGTCCTATAAATATAATAGATAATATAAGATGTTAAGAAATTGCTTCCAGTTTACTGGCTACAAGGCCAATCAAAGACAAAAGAGATTTGCTTTTCTTTGATGTTTTATAGTGAGTTCAGCTTTAAATCGATGCAATGCTATATATATATATAT
Source organism: Berghia stephanieae (assembly GCF_034508935.2). Classification (NCBI taxonomy): domain Eukaryota; kingdom Metazoa; phylum Mollusca; class Gastropoda; order Nudibranchia; family Aeolidiidae; genus Berghia; species Berghia stephanieae. Next base: position 9,182,724 of record NC_088368.1, on the reverse strand, counting down.
ATATATATTTAAAAAAAAAAAATTTTTTAGTATTCCTGTGCTTTTTCAGTTTGTCATAAGGGAAACAACTTTGTTTTTAAAAAATGATTGAGAAATTTCGTGCTCATTAATGTTTCATCCCTTGATTTTCCTTTGATTTTTAAAAAAAATTTTTTTTTTGTGAATAGTTTAAACTTCCAACTAAAAACTGCTTGACCTAAATGGACAACCTTTGAATTTTCAACTATTTTTTACTTCATGTATTGGCAGCAGTGTCACATTACTATGATTTATCCAGGTTGTAAATTCATCACCGAATTCATGTACAGTCACAAACCCGTCCGGAAGCTTTGTCACAATGTAACAATTGACTAGATGCTCTGCAATTTTGGGCTTTTAACCACGACTGGTACATTTTGAACAGTTGGAAAGTACCCACTGGTGAAGCGACAATGCCGTGAGGCGGGTTCTCAACAAAAAGTCGATTCGCTGCCACCCAGTGTCTCCTCTGGCTGGTACAGAAGCCTGACAACATCTCTTCATGTATTGGCAGATTTGGCTTCCTTGTCCTGTAGATCTGTTTGCCTAGCATTAAATTTATGACGGAGTCTCTTTAGATCTGATAAAAATCAGGGCAACATAAAAGAGGTACTAATCAACCTGCCACATTGTCTTTGACCAGGGATATCATGAAATGGACACGGGACTCCTCAAATAAATGTGGATTTGATTTGCATAAACTAATTTTCATTTCTCCAGGTCGATGCAGCATTGTAAGCTATAGTGGTAAAGTCCTTTATGACAAATACATCAGGCCCCAAGAACCCATCACAAATTTCAGGACGATCTATAGTGGTATCACACCACAGCATATGGACACAGCAGAAAAATGGGAGAAAGCAAAGCAGGACATACATAATTTGCTAAAGGTATGAAAAATGTTTTTTGATCAACCATCCAGTTTGCATACAACAAACTTGAAATAACAATTGTTTTATCAACCTATAATTACTTATAATTTCAATTGTTCAATTTACCCTTGAATCATATACCTATGATGTTCGCATGGGTGTACGATCCGATAGTGATGTCGTTGGATGGAACATCACCCTTGAATCATATACCTATGATGTTCGCATGGGTGTACGATCCGATAGTGATGTCGTTTCTTCTTCTCTTTACTAGCCTATCCTGCTTCTTTGGTTTGTGATTGTATTTTTGACAGGGGATATTTTTTTTTCTGTAAATCTTCTGCCTGTTTGTTCTTGGTTATTTATAATTTAGCTTATGATATCTTTAGGTTATGATTTTGATTTACAATTGTACTATTTTTGTTAGATTGCTTGTTTTTTTGTTTCAGCGGTCTCTCATATAACCTCAATTGTGTTGGAAGAGACCTAAAGCAACAAACAAACAAAAAAAAAATTGTTCAATTTCATATTATAAATAATAATGATGATGATAATAATAATAATGATCTTATAGATATCAATGTTATTTTTTCATTTATTTATTTACCTATCGAAATGTTTATTTACGTTGTTTTTGTTGTCATCTTTCAAAAATAATTCAATTTGATATTAATTTCAGAATAAAGTAATAATTGGCCATGATGTGAGGAATGACTTTAAAGTAATGCATTTCAACCCCCATCACTGTTTAGTACGAGACACTTCCAGGTGCCAAATGCTGTCAGGCTTAGCAAGGAAAAATGGCTATGAGGGCTCTGAAAACGGACTTGTACCACTAAAATCTCTGGCAAAAACGCTATTAGGTTGGTATTTATGCATGTTAGTTTATTATTCTTAATACAAAAGAGATTTCCCCAATTTGTTATGGGAGAGAACAGTCGGAAGTGACTTTATTGTTTTAGTATGCCAGATTTTATAATAGATTCTTATGGATAAAACTGCAAAATAATGATTATTTTATCCTGTCTTGATATAAGCAAGGCTGTGCTTTTGGTGCCATAAAGTCAGTGTTGAAAATGAAAGTATTGTCATGCTTAATATCTGACATGGAACTACTAATTAAAATCGCAAATCTATGAATAAAATAATCTGACGAGTCTAAACTCTGCAAACATCAAGCACTAGTAAATTCCATACTGCACATATTTCCACAACTACAACAAGATAAATTCCAATTCTTAGTGACAAATTAGGGTGCGGGCTCTGGTGTAAGATAAAGATCTGAAAAAGCGTGTATGAAACAGCGACAAAGTAGAGTGAAAAATACAAGAAAACATAAACGTCCTGATCATGATGATTTCTGTATGGTTATGTATTTTTCAATCTGTTTTGTCTGACACTGTTTTATGCACACTTTTTCAGATATTTTTTCCATTTTTTTACTGTAAAAGTGGTTAGTAAGGCATTGTTTTATATAGGCTTTCTTACAGATTGAGGTTCCCGATAGCTCAGTGGGTAGAGCACTCACTTCACACGCAAAGGGACCAAAATCGATCCCGGGTGCAGTCGAGATTTTTTCTGACACCCCCTGTCCACCCAGCAGTAGCTGAGTCTGTTAGATTTAGTGGAAAGTACTTTGTGATAGACTAGTGTCCTGTCCAAAGGATAGCAAGCAATTGTTATTGTCCGTTTCACGTTATAGAAAACGGGATAAACTCCAGCTCTGTGGGCCCAGTGGCTCTGAAGGACTACTACTACTACTACTACTACTACTACTACTACTACTACTACTACTACTACTACTACTACTACTACTACTACTACTACTACTACTACTACTACTACTACTATACTACTACTACTACTACTACTATACTACTTACTACTACTACTATACTACTACTACTACTACTACTACTACTACTACTACTACTATTACTACTACTACTACTACTACTACTACTACTACTACTACTACTACTAGTACTACTACTACTACTATTACTACTACTACTACTACTACTACTACTACTACTACTACTACTACTACTACTACTACTAGTACTACTACTACTACTACTATTACTACTACTACTATTACTACTACTACTACTTCTTCTACTACTACTTCTTCTACTACTACTATTACTACTACTACTACTACTACTACTACTATTACTACTACTACTACTACTACTATTACTACTACTACTACTACGAGTACTACTACTACTACTACTACTACTACTACTACTACTACTACTACTACTACTACTACTACTACTACTACTACTACTTCTTACTTACTTACAATCACAGAACAAGTCATTCTTTACCCGAAGTTGAATGGTAGTATATTTGTATTGTGCTTGACAATTTACTGTAGGAATAGATGCATTGTTGTGAAGCAAATTTGAATTGTTGTATTCATTCTACTTCTATACCTAATCCAGACTTACCTTAATGTTAAAGATTATAGAACTATAGAATTGAGCTTCTTCATGACCTTTTTAAAGGTTTTTCCAGCTTTTTGAAATAGATTTTAATTTATTTCTGACATCTAGATCAACTCACTATAACACTATTTTGAGGCTTTAGGTCACATTTTAAAACAAGTTTCAGGCTTTTTTTTGAATTTGTTAGAATCGGATTTCACGCTGACCTACTTGCACCCATGAATTTTTAGAAACTTATTGACGATTTTATTTTTGTGCCAGTGCACGTAATATATTGTGGGATTTTGAACGGTTATTTAATCCAGCTGGGGGAAAATTGGTAATGTATGCAGTTATCTATAGTGACACTAAGCTGCAAGAAGCTGTGGACTGTAAAAAGTATTAAACAAAAATGGTATATAACAGCTTTAAAAAAAAAAGAACAAAATACCAAACACGGAGCGTTTCGGACTCAAAATCCTTCTTCAGTCAATAATACAAATGAATAAAAAAATATATACATTACTAAGAAACCAGATTGAGGACAGAAAATTATATGGTATTCTCCCTTTGTAGAAATGCAAACAATGCGATTTTAATGTTAAAATGTCCAATTATAGTATTATACAGGATAGTGACTTTTCCGTGGAAAGAATTACGAATTCAAAAAAAATATTCAATTATCACAATTTCATATTTAACAATATACAGATAAACCTATTGTTATGTACTATACAATTATAGGAACTTTCGGTTTTTTTTTGTGTTTTTTTTTTTAATTTTTATTTTCTTTATTTTTTTATTTTTTTTTGAAGCGGAGGAAAATCTGGTTTAGCTAAAGCCAATGTAAAAGCAGAGTCATGTGTCAATGAAAAACACTTCTTCTTTATGATTACAGCAATTGTATTATTTTTCACTTGGGAGCAACTCTTATATTTTTTGATAAGTGAAAACAATACACTTTATTCTACTATACAGTCTACACTGCAAACATTGAATAGTGCAACAGTCTAATCTACGCAATGTGTAGATTGACGTCAAGGATATGTGAATCACTTTTTCTGTTATCTTTTGGCCGTTTTAGTGTCAGTAAATATGTAACATTTCTCTCTTTCAGTATATGGTATATATATATAAGTATATTTTTCATATTTTGGAGAATTTCACTCACTTCTAAAGGTTTTTTTAAAAAGGAAAAACATACAATGCTTGCTGTTTTTTGGGTTGTTGATTTTTAAATTTTTTTTTGCCATTTATCATTATATCTAGTTTTGCTGTTTTCAGTTTAAGTGTGTCTCTCTGTATTTCTGTAGGAAAAGACATTCAAGTAGGAACAAATGGACATGACTCAGTAGAGGATGCGAGGGCCACTTTGGAACTTTTCTTGAGAGTGAGGAATGGTTGGGAAAAGCTGCTCTTCATGAAATGGCACGGAGAAGGTCTCGATGTGACAGAAATGGTGAATGGGCTTAATCAGAAGCAGGATGTCTGTGACGGGAATGGGCTCAGAATCACTGATTTTAGTACAGGCAAAAACACTAACGGTAATGTTGGTGGTGGTGCTGGTGCTGGTCAGCAGTGTTCTCAAGAGGACTATCTCAGTGATGATTTTTGGCCAGCAATGTAGTGTATTCATGGTATTCTTAAAATTAGTCATCAATTTCCAATATACTGTTTAGATACTGTGTTTTGGCTACAATCTAGATTTATTTTTAATACATTCCTTCCACTTGGAATTCCTTGAATCAATGTTCCAAGGCACACAAAAAAAGCTCGAATTTTAACATATTGTTATTCTTAGGTTTTGTTGTAACAGTTGTGTCAATAATTTATGACAAACATCAGATATTTATCAGTCATGTTTCAAATTTCACTGAATTTCTTTTTTTTTCTTTTTTTTTGTGAGAGATGTCAAAAATAAATAATTTAAAATTACCCCAAATTACAAATATTTCAGAAAATTATATCTTTAGTGTTTCAAATGTTCTCAAGATGATTTTCTTGTTGACTTGGTAAAAAGGGATATTTTTTTCATGTTGAAAAGGCTTTTCTTGTTTCTTTTTGAGAAATTTGTCTCCAAACCATAACTCAGCTATAAGTTCCTGTAGTCTGATAACATTTATAACCAGTCTTTGATTTTCCAGCGTATACCAGCTACAACTGATGAGATGTTGTTTAGTTGGTCAGGTTTAAGTTGGGACATGATGAAAGCCATTCATCTGGGTGGGTTCCAAGTAATCTCATTACCAGACGGAGACAGAAAGCAAGTTGGAAAACTCATATAGGGGTATAGAAGACACAGTAAGTGACCTCCCTGCCCACTTTGGGAGGTCAAGAACCCCACCCAGATGAATGGCTTTCATCATGTCCCAACTTAAACCTGACCAACTAAACAACATATCATCGCTTGTAGCTGATATATGCTGGAAAATCAAAGACTGTTTAATCATGTCTTCAGAGCTGCCAACCTACCGCAAAAAATGCGGAATTGTACGCATTTTCAGCGATTGTACGCTTGTACGCATTTCCCCAAGATTGTATCCATTTTCAGTGTACGGAGTCACTTCAGTTTTCTTTATTATTATTATTCATATTGTTACTAGCCTATTGAGAAACATTGGTGACCAAGTGGATATTCATATATTTTTTGACCAATTATGATCTTCATGCTGGGAGGTAGAATTCTGAAAGGATTGGATTATAGTCTTGGGAACATCATTGTTTGCTGCAATTGAGCTTGTGCGGTGTGACTTAATGTAAGTGTACCTTCTCTTACTTTCACAATGGTTAGTTTCCGTCGATTTCAGGATTGTACCCATTTTTATGAAATCTCCCCCATTTTGAGGTCCCATTATACACATTTTCATCAGATGGGGTTGGCAGCTCTGTGTCTTGGCGGGGAGAGAAACAGTCAAATGTGCTATAGTTTTTGGGAGATGTTTTTTGTTGTTGTTGTTGTGTATTATCTCTCTGTTATGTATTGTTATATTTGTTGTTTTGAATGCATAATCTAAGCATTTGACTGTGTTCCTTTTAGTCGGATCCTGTGGATGTGTCTGGATGAGACTTTTCTGTGATCTCAAAATAAGTATACTGATGGTGTGCTCTTGGAATCTACATCTGTTCCTTATTTGAACCTTTCCCCCTTTGTCTTACTTTTTCTCGTGTGCTTTTAATTGTAAATCTAGAATTCTTTTTTACTATCCCATTTTCTTCCTATTTACTGGTGCTGAAATGACCTAAATGTGTTGCAAGTACTGTAAAACCCTTAAAAAACACAAGCCATTCATCTAGCATATCCTTTGTGACATTATTATTTCTAATTTAACGTGATCATCTTAGTTGACGACTATAAATATTAATTATTGTTGTAAACATTAACAAAATTGTATACAAAGGCAAATTGAAAATGAAACAAGGGATATTTTAAGATAACAGTGAAAGAAGCACTGATAATGGATAAGTTCAAAGCAAATACAATTTGTAAAATACTGATCATGAGTGTAAAGAGGGAAATTTTAATAATGTGTTAATGTTCTGTTGTTCAAATTTATGTAAAAGCCAATGAAACTTGAAAATTTGTAAAATATAGTATTCTTTTATTATATACTTTCATTGTAAAAAAAGGTATACACATTCAAAATTGTCCTCTTATTTTTATTTTGAAATGTAGAATAAAGCTATTTGGCTATGTAGTTATTGATGTTATGGTCTGTGTTATTATCTTCATGATTTTGATTTTTAGCTCAATATTCCTTCTCCATGATATGCACAAGCTCTTTTAACCTGTTTAGAACCAACTATTTGCAAGTAGCAGGTATGCCAAAAGTTTCTCAAAAAAACGTCTGATACTGATATCATTTATTTCATCCATTGACAATGCCAGGTGCTTCAGTAACTAAAGTGGCATGACAGATCGATTTTACCAGATTGGCTATTTATTTTATCAATGGACCGTCACAAAATCGCTTGAGACCACCTGAGATAACAAATAAACAGTCTATTTGGTGCAATTGAATTGTCCTGCCAGTTTATTTACTGAAACTTTTGCTTCAAGATGCCCAGCCATGACCCTCTGCTTCTAAATGAGGTCTTGACATTGTCAATGAATTTCGGAATAATGATTTGATATGTTCTTTTGAGTTGGGAGGAGGCAACCTTGAAAGCACATGATAACACTTTTTGCCGTACACACTTCTTGAAAACAGTGGGTTACAAAATGGCTAAAACAGCGGATGCATATTATGGAAAAATAAACTTGGAATAAAAACGACAATCTTGGAAATGATAACCCAATTCATAACATCAATAACAACAAAGACAAATATCTGTATGGTACAATTCAAAATAAATACATGTTGATAATGTTAAATGTGTAGACTTTATTGATCCCGTGTGTATTTAGATTTTCAATTCATCAAATAAAAACAATTCTGTTTTGAAAATTAATGATTTATTTATATGAATATGTCAATAGATTTCAATAAATATTTGCAAAATTGTTAAATTATAATGACGTTACCTTTCTATATTGTTTTTTCTTAACACAGGCTAATTACATAGGTAGTCAGAGTACTTCAAATTTCAGGCCCTTTTTTAAAACCCATCTGACTTGATATATCGATCAAACCCACAGTATCAATTCGATTTCACCCATGCCCGTCAAGTGAGAAAATCGAGGGTTTATTATCTTGCCCATGTAAAACAAAATTCAAAATCATCATGTTCATTATCATCATCATTACCACAACCACCACCAGAACCATTGTCTTCGTCATTATCATCATCATTACCACAAACACCAGCAGAACCATTGTCTTCGTCATTATCATCATCATTACCACAACCACCACCAGAACCATTGTCTTCGTCATCATCATTGTCATTACCACAACCACCACCAGAACCATTGTCTTCGTCATTATCATTGTCATTACCACAAACACCAGCAGAACCATTGTCTTCGTCATTATCATCATCATTAACACAACCACCACCAGAACCATTGTCTTCGTCATTATCATCATCATTACCACAACCACCACCAGAACCATTGTCTTCGTCATTATCATTGTCATTACCACAAACACCAGCAGAACCATTGTCTTTGTCATTATCATCATCATTACCACAACCACCACCAGAACCATTGTCTTCGTCATTACCATCATCATTACCACAACCACCACCAGAACCATTGTCTTCGTCATTATCATCATCATTACCACAACCACCACCAGAACCATTGTCTTCGTCATTATCATTGTCATTACCACAACCACCACCAGAACCATTGTCTTCGTCATCATCATTGTCATTACCACAAACACCACCAGAACCATTGTCTTCGTCATTATCATTGTCATTACCACAAACACCAGCAGAACCATTGTCATCGTCATTATCATCATCATTACCACAAACACCACCAGAACCATTGTCTTCGTCATTATCATCATCATTACCACAACCACCACAAGAACCATTGTCTTCGTCATCATCATTGTCATTACCACAAACACCACCAGAACCATTGTCTTCGTCATTATCATCATCATTACCACAACCACCACCAGAACCATTGTCTTCGTCATTATCATCATCATTACCACAACCACCACAAGAACCATTGTCTTCGTCATCATCATTGTCATTACCACAACCACCACCAGAACCATTGTCTTCGTCATTATCATCATCATTACCACAACCACCACCAAAAACATTGTCTTCACCATCATCATCATCATCATCATTACCACTACCAGAAAAATTGTCATCATCGTCATCATTATCATCATCATTACCACAATCACCACCAGAAACATTGTCATCATCATCATCATCACAACCACCACCAGAAACATTGTCATCATCATCACAACCACCATCAGAACCATTGACATCTGGGTGGGGATCCTGACCTCCCATAGCGGGCAGGGAGGTACATACCGTGTCTTCTGTACCCTTATATCTGTTTTCCAACATGCTTTCTGTCTTTGTCTTGGAATGAGATTACTTGGTTTTTTCCTGGCTGGGAAGGAAACAGTCAAATGCATAGTTATTGTTTTGGGAGATGATATTTCTTTCCTTGTAAATTGTAAATCATCTCTCTGTTATGTATTATTATTAAATTTATTTTGAATGTATAATGTAAGCATTTGAGTGTATTCCTCTTTGCTGGATTTTGTGCTTGTGTCCAGATGAGACTTATAGGTGATCTCAAAGTACATTGGTGATTGGTGGTATGCTTTTGGAATCTACATCTGATCCCTATTTGTTCCCATTTCCCCTTTGTCTTACTTTCTCTTGGGTGCTTTTTAATTGTAATTCTAGAACTTTTTACTACTGCCATTTCCTTGTTTACATAGCCCCTGATATAACAACTAAAATTGTATCATGCAAGTCGCCGATTAAAACCCTTAAAAACCAAACAATCAATCAAATATACAAGTGTGCCAATTGATCGTGTCTATTCACGCACCGCAACGCCATCTTGTCTAAACAAAATCACTTATTCTCATGCGAGAATTTACAAGGCAACGTTTAGCCCTAAAAAATCCAAATGGTTTAGTTCCTGAACCCTTAGGCAAATCATACTCTATCGTCTTCCTTTTTAATATGTACTATTGAAGTGATCTGTCTCAAGTGCTGAAAAAAAAAGACCATGTAAAACAAACATCTTTTAATGGGATCCTGTGTTCAGTGTCTAGGTAGGATTTTAAAAAGTGGTCTCAAATTCTTCCCTTCAACCTCTCTAGGTGGGCCGAGAGATCAGCATCATGGTTGATAGTTCGCCGGCATATGCCGGAATTTCTGGTTTTTTAGTAAATGTAATATTTGCCTTCCGGCATTTTGACTCTTCTGCCGGCTTTATCATTATTGCACCACCGGAACGTTAACTTTTAATACTAAGAAATACTCTTGTGTGTATTTAATATTCTTTCAAAGGTGACAATTGAACACATGTGTCACTTTTCTTTCCTACATTTGATCTGTTTACACATAAGCTGATGAGTCACATTTTGTACTATATATATCTTTTCAGTTGGTTATTAAACGCTGGTTTTCACTATAACCTTTCTCACCACTTTTGAAGATTTGCATTGAATTATGCATATAAGTTATAAGCTTATTTTATACTTCAAATGGTCTCAGATCTCATATAAGCTTCTACTTGTTAAATTGAACTTGTCAAGTGAAAATAAAATAGAACCAACATCTTTGACAATGAAGCCTTCAATCAAGGACTGTATTGCCAATAAACGTAAACATAAATGGGTTATTTCCCTTTATAATACAACTGAAAATACTTTAATTTGATTGTTTACATTTTTAATACTTTTTTTCTTTAATATTTTGTATGAGTCTAATTTTTAAATTATTATTATTATTAAATGGGGAGCTGTCAGAACGAAGGTTTTTTAAAAACATGCACTAAGACTATTTTTGGGGTATTCAACTTGTAAATCACATAGGTGGATATTTCCCATATTTGAACCAAAAGTAGTAGTACTTGTAGTGGTAATAGTAGTCACCACTGCGACAACCACCATCTTAACATTGACACTCTGGGTGGGGATCCTGACCTCCCATAGCGGGCAGGGAGGTACATACTGTGTCTTCTATCCCCTAACTTATCCAACACTTTGCATTGTCTTGGAATAAGACTGGTTTCGGCCTCGTCAGTACCTGTGGAAACATCAAATGCTATTTTTGTTTAGATGATACTTTTTTTCCTTGAATTATCCTCTTTATTTTTTATACTTGTTATTTTTTGTATAATACATTTGATGATTCCTCATTGTTGATTTTGCTTGTGTGATGAACATAGGGATCTCAAACTGAATGGTGTTTCTTGAAATCTACACATCCTATTGACTTTGTCTACTTTCTTGGGTTTTAATTGTAATTCACTTTACTATCCATTTTCTTCCTTTTACGCCTATAAACCTAATGTTGCAGCGCGTAAAAACCCTTAAAAACAAAAAAAAAACATTGACACTACCACCACATCATCATCATCATCATCATCACCACGACCACTAGAGCATCATCACTACAACAACCTATACCAGCACTAACATCAAAACAAGTACCATGGTTGGGGTCTCTTGATCACTTCTTTGGGGTGTTTCGAATTGTAATTTTACTATACAAATTTAAATGGATGGCTTATCTTGGTGTCTCCATACACCAGGTAATACTGTAGTCATTAGAGATTGCTGCGAATGAGTGCTTAAATGAAGACAATCATTTTGCTATGGGTTTGGTGTTAGCTTTTATATAAATTTTGTTTTCAATCATGCAGACTAAATACTTTTTTCTTTCTTTTTTTTTTTTTTGCTTTCAAAAAAACAAAAAGAAAACACATTTAGGGTCATAGAAATAAATGTACTTTTCACTCTGGGAAGGTTGGCAACAACCGGCTAGTCTAGTCGTAGATCGCAAAAAAAATTAAATTGGCATCTTTTTCTGGCAAACCGGCTTCACCGGTCTGTCTTTCAGGCAAATTGATCCCCGTTAACTTCCACCAATGATCAGCATTGCTGTGTCTTCTATCTCCCTTTATCTGTTTCCTCTTACCGCGTTGATCTTGTCTTTGTTCTGGATTGATATTGATCGGTTTTCTCCTGGTCCTGGTTGGGATCCTTAGCTGATAGGGAGGCAGTTAAATAATGTAATTCCCTTTTTCTTTTTCTTTTTTGGAGGAGAGATGATCATTTTTTTTTTCTTGAAAATCATCTGTCTGTTATGTACTATTATCGTTTTTAGTTTTAGTTTTGAATATATAGTACTTTGTAAACATCTGAGTGTATCGTTCAATCTTTTGCTTGTGGACTTTTTAGATGTCAAAATAGGCATATGGATGGATTGCCCGTGGAATCTTCTTTTGCCTATTTGAGCCAACCCCCCTTATCTTAACTTAGTTTTTACATCTGTTCTCTAATTGAATCTGCCACTTCTGTCTTACACGGTCACTTGCAATTGCAGAATGTTATCGTTTGACTTGTCCTTCATCTTCATTATTTCTGACGCTGAAATGACCTAAATGACTGGGTAGGGTTCCTTACCTCCCATAGTGGGCAGAGAGGCACTTACTGTGCCTTCTATCCCCCTATATCTGTTTTCCAACATGCTTTCTGTCTTTGTCTTGGAATGAGATTACTTGGTTTTATCCAGGCCCTGGCCGGATACCCTAGCTGGGAGGGAAACAGTCAAATGTATAGTTAGAGTTTTGGGACTGGGTGGGGTTCCTGACCCCCCATAGTGGGCAGAGAGGCACTTACTGTGTCTTCTATCCCCCTATATCTGTTTTCCAACATGTTTTCTGTCTTTGTCTTGGAATGAGATTACTTGGTTTTGTCCTGGCCCTGGCTGGGAGGGAAACAGTCAAATGTATAGTTAGTTTTGGGAGATGATATTTTTTCCCCCTTGTAAATCATCTCTCTGTTATGCACTGTATTATTTTTTTTTTTTTGTGTAGTATATGATTTGTAAACATTTGAGTTTATTCCTCTTAGTGGGGACCTGTGCTTGTGTCTGGATGAGACTTTTAGGTGACCTCAAACTAAGTACTTTGATAGTGTACTCTTGGAATCTACATATATTTCCTATTTGAATCATTTCCCCCTTGTCTTTCCTTTTCTTGGGTGCTTTAATTGTAATTCATTTTACGTTCCCATTTTCTTCCTTTATACTGGCACTGATATGACCTTAATGTATTGCAAGCGCCGTAAAACACTTAAAAACAAACATACAAAACAAAGATAACTTAAGACAAATAAAAGTATTTAAAAAGTCAATTTTAGTTCAGCCAAACTTAACAGGAAACTGGGCGTCTTTCTGAAGATATGTATTCATTAAAGGAGGACAACAAATACATTAAACATACGTTTGTGTCGCTGAAAAGTTGTTCCCCTCGAGTTTTTTGGATAAAATAAACCTCGGATTAGATCAACTTTCTTTCTGGTCCCCGGTAGTTTAAGCGGATTACGTTCAAGCCTGGGAAATGCAAGACGATTTTATACATTTTTTATGGTACACACACGTACAAAATCTCCAAAATTTGCAAAAGAAAATTGCAAAAAGCTGCAGTTTTTGGGACCGCAAGCGATACAAAAAAAAACAACAAACCGCTATTCCAGTAAGCTTATTTGGCCCACATGATTTGTTGACATTGAATTTCATAAAAGAAACAATGACTTCATGTTCTTCAATTGTAGACAAGTTATGCGGGTTACTATTTTGTATTAATAAGTGTTCAAGGTCTTTACATTTAATTGAGAAATCAAAACAATAAAATCTCGAGTCATGAGAATTAAGATCATTAGCATAGTTCAGTTGATTATCAAAACAAAGGGATTGTCTTCCAGGGGCGTAGCCAGTGATTTTTTTTTTTTTCAGAAATCCTTGAAGGAGAAGGATTGTTCAATATTGTTTTTGAATTTATTTTTACATTCTCTAATAGGATTCAATAGTCGCAACGTCACTTCCTTCCTAATGACGCATGGTAACTTAGCAACACTGGCTCTAAACTATCGGAACAATGGCGGACGCCCGTATGAAATATTTCTCCGGCGAGCATAAAAGTGTATCTAGAGGAAAAAAACCCCATAAATTTGATCATGTTTTGACTTTTACACATTCTGGTCACAAGACATATGAAAAGTTCTAGCCAGCTTGAAGAATAAAAAGTAATGATTTTCTTTGTTTAGAACAAGATGGCCGCCGTTGCCGGGAGGCATCAGACTACTGAATCCAATTTTGTCTTTTTAATTTGGGTTATTTCCCTTGAAATTCGGCTATAGATATTATGAAGTTGACGTCACTCAGGTCTTTGTTTTTCCTTTTTGCCATCCGCGTTTATGAGTAATTCTCACTAAACTGTAGTAACCGGACTATAAACGTTCAAAGTTACACACAATTTTGTGTGTTGGTACGCTATACTTCCGGATGAAAATGTGTGAACTTCTTAGCAAAGCGCATACTATCTATAACTGGACTCGGTTATAACAGGTGATTATTGGCTGGTCCTACCATCCCAGTTATACCGAGGTTCCATTGTAAGTACTTAACGTGACCTCCAGATGGATGGGAGCATAACTTTTTTTTCCCACTGTTTTTGTTAAACAGGAAGAAGGATTTTAGAGCCAGACACGTTTCGTGTTTAGTATTTTGTACGTTCCGTTATATTCATGTTTGCACGCACATTCCTTTTTTTTATTTGCGGGGGGGGGGGGGGGGGGGGGGGGGGGGGTTCGACAGCTCAGTTGGTAGAGCACTCGCTTCCCACGTAAGAGACCGATATTGATCGCGGGTGCTGTCAATATTTTCTTCACTCCCGTCCACCCAGCAGTGATTGGGTTGCTGGGCTTGTTAGATATGGCGGAAAGTACTTTGAGTTAGACTAGCGTCCTATCCAAAAGATAGCAAGTAATTGCTGTTACCTATTTCACGTTAAGAAGTCCGGCTCCATGGGCCTAATGACTCTGAAGCACTACTACATTAATTTTTACAGCACTAACACTAACACCGTGATCAATTCACATTTATGAGCATTTATGAATTGCACAATACAACAAAGCGCAACGCTGCTCGTCAGAATCATGGCATTGGGGCTGCCAAGGAGGAATTTTGTCGGATTTTAATATTGAGTATTTCGTTACCTAGATACAAGTTAATGCAACACACTGGGATGTTTTGTCAAAGAATGTATTTGGATCGCCGGTTTATCGGAACAGCGGTTAATTGGAATGATCTGTCTGTGAATTTCTCCTGGCTGTCATCTGCATTTTTTGCGGCCGCAAATATCAGGGCGATCCGCAAATTTTGGCAAATTTCCCAAAATTGGCAAATCGCGTGGCAAATTTTGGGGAAAAAAAGAAGCGAAAACAAAATAACGAAAAAAAAAGTGCGAAACTTGAGAAATGTTGCAGCTTTTCCTGGGCCCAAACCAAGGGAAGCTACTCTCTACGGATAACGATCCTTTAAAATCTTTGTAACAACGCTAGCCTCCTTAAATGTAATAAATTGTCTTTTATATATATATATTTATTTTTCTGTATCGCGTGTTAATTATTACTGAAACGCTTAGTTGTCTTCGGCAAATTTCTTTGCAAATTTTGGGGGTTTTTTTGTGCAAATTTTAGGTCCCAATTTGGCAAAAAATGCAGATGACAGTCCTGGTTATTCAAAATGCATGCCTGTTATTTGGAACGAACGATTTCCGACCTTCAGCAGACGTAAGATTATTTTTTATATCCAATTTACCAAAAGTATAACTGGGTGGGGTTCCTGACCTCCCATAGTGGGCAGGGAGGTACTTACTCAACTTACTGTGTCTTTTATCCCCTAGATCTGTTTTCCAACTTGCTTTCTGTCTTTGTCTTGGAATAAGAGTACTTGATTTTGTCCTGGCCCTGACCGGATAGCCTGGCTGAGAGGGAAACAGTCAAATGTATACAATGTGTAGTTAGTTTTGGGGGATGATATTTTTTTCCTTGTAAATCATCTCTCATCATGTTTTGTTATGTATTATATATATCTGGCATGGCGGTTTTTTGCAAACAAAAACATTCCAAATTTTGCAAGCTAAAAACAGCAAAATTTGCAAAAAAAATTGCAAAATGTTGCGGTTAATTTTCCTAAAAACCCATAATTCGTTCATGAAAAAGCTATTTGTTGTTTAATTAGGTTTCACGGCGCTTGCAACAAATAAAGGTCATAGCAGCGCCAGTAAAAAGGAAGATCTAGTAAACAGTTCTAGAATTACAATTAAAGTACCAAAAAGGAAGAACACGCTATCAGTGTACTTATTTTGAGATTATCTAACTGTTTCATCCTGACACAAGCACAGGTCCCCCAGTGATGATAATGAAAATTTGTCAAAAAGGAGGAAAATCTACCGGCCCGTCAGCCAAACCCAAATCTAATGCAAATATAACATAGCTATTCATAGATTCTGATCATTAGACACATCATGGCCTTTTACAAATATAATTTAATGAAATTGTCATTTCCAATTAAACATTTTAGAGGCCTATAATGTCGCCCACTATATCAAGTGATTATGATGAACTTTTGGCCAAAAGACCAGTAAGTATTTGTTTTTTCATAACAAACCCGGTTAGTGTCTGTATTATTGCAACCTTGTGATGATGTAGCTTATAAATAAGAATCTGTAATTAATTGCAAAACATATTCCATCAACAAATCAAATTTAAATTAGCCTTTAAACAATAATTTCTTAAATCGATCAGCCTAACTTATTATCTCTCTATTACCAAATGCTATCTATAAACATAATATAAAGATTGAAGGGTGGCTGAGAGAGAAATATGGATATGAGAGAGAGAGAGAGAGAGAGAGAGAGAGAGAGAGGGAGAGAGAGAGAGAGAGAGGGAGGGAGAGAGAGAGAGAGAGAAGAAGAAGAAGAATTGATGAATTAATTTTTAAAAATTGTGTTATAATTAGACACAAGTTGTATTGAATACTATTCAGAACAATCAAACAAAAACAAAACAAAAAAATCAAAAAGGAAGAAAGAAAAAAGACAGGCTTATAAAACTTATAAAATCGCCAAATGTACTGTCATGCTGCAGCTAAAAGGTACATAAATATTTACACCCATTTTCTCTATCCCCTTCCCTTTCGATCATCTTCTCATCCATGGCCATCATGTGTCTTGTGCTACTTTTGACATTTGGCGCCAGTGTGTCTAGACTAACGACATAAATAAAGGAGTGTCACCAAAATACATGCAACTGAGCAGAGGTGTCAAAAATGATAGAAGGCATATTTTTTTTTCATGAACTACCACTTAGCAGAAGATGTTTGACATGAGAAAAACAACGGAACATTTATGGAAAAAATCCGCGGAAGATTATCATCACTGGTCCCCACTAAATTTTTAAAAATGTTTTTTTTTGGGGGGGTTGTTTTTTTTAATTTTTTTTTTTTTGGCAAAATCTCGAAAATTTGCAAAAATTTGCAAAAAATTGCAAATTTTGCGGCGCAATGCAAATCAGCGATTTTTTGCCATTTTTTTGCGGCAGCAAGAGATGCAAACAATTGCCATGACAGATATATGATTTGTAAACATTTGAGTGTATTCCTCTTAGTGGGGACGTTTGCTTGTGTCTGGATGAGGCTTTTAGGTGATCTAAAACAAAGTAAGATAGTGTGCTCTTGGAATCTACACCTGTTTCCTATTTGAAACAATTCCCCTTTGTCTGCCTTATTCTGGGATGCTTTAATTGTAATTCTAGAACTTTTTACTATCCCATTTTCTTCCTTTTTACTGGCGCTGATATGACCTTAATGTGTTTCAAGCGCCGTAAAACCCTCATGTATTCAAATAAACAAATAGGCCCATTAGTTAAAATTAGCATGAAGCCTATCAATGTCCATTCCAAATTACACGGTAATCTGTTATAGTTTTCACAAAATAGAATATATATCAGAGGATTGTATTGGTAATAGGATATTAATACTATTATATATTATATTGAACAAAGTCAAATGTGTGAATCGTTTCTATCATAAAGCGATCCTAATTGAGCCGATAAAAGGTCTGTGAATGGAAATGATATTTCAAAAGAATAAACAAAAACAAACGCTAACATTGAACACAGTATGAATCTTAAACACACTCCTCTACATGGCGTATCTCAATACTTTTGCATGCTGTCCAGTCTGTGGTTTAAGAGCCTTTGTAAAAACCCAAATTTCATTGTTATTTTGCGTCCCATTTTATTATAGATTTTATTAGATAACTACTGTTTGTAATTGGGACTTGTTCTTCCAATTATGAATGCCATTCAAGGAATCGGTTAATTGGAACGCCGCTTAATTGGAAAGATTTTTGAATAACGATGCTGTGCAATTAAGCGGCTTTCCCTGTATAAGTCTCAATGTTCCTTTAATCAATGGAATTGAACTATAAACATGACACAAAATTGGGCCGTTACGGGAAACTAGACTGATCAGTCTACACCTTGTTATGGATTCGCTTCCGACATATTTGAATATTTTGAAGTTCTGTCTTGAATTTTGAGCTCATCGTATAGTAGATAATGAAATTGACACTAGAATTGACTAGTTCTAACAGCTCCGATATATACGCCATGGGAACGCCAACGTTATGACTGAGCGAAGGAAACGCGTAATGACAAATCTGGTAAACCATTCTCGGAACGTAGGATGCAATAAATATCAGACAAATAACCAGAATCATGCGTGTTAATTTTATTTCCCTTTTAGTCGTTTTCATGTCGGCCCCCTTTTCAGGATGTTGGGTGGTCTTGTTTGTCGAATTGGACATTGGTGTATTTTGGAATTGTTTCGACACTTTTACCTTAAAAATAATGATTATGTTGAACAATACAACGAGAATTATGCTTATCGGTCGTAAGACGATAACATTTAAAATTGCTGCCTTCAATTCGAAATAAGGAGAAATAAGTTGGGCCTGCATAAGAATCATCTCGCTCTCTCCAGGACCTATCTTCCTCCATGATAATTTAAATATGAATAAATTTGGAGTGTATAAAACAAAATTTACAATGAAGATTACAAGCATGATTAAACAGGACCGTCTTGGCTTGAAAATCATTTTAACGTGGAAAGGAAATGTTACGCTGACCATTCTCTCTAAAGTCAAGTACAACGTTACCCAGCAGGCAAGTTGTCCTAGCATGTTGCCAGGAACTCCAAAGATAATACTCATACAAAGGGCATTGTTTTGAGAATAAGGAACATTTACTTTGTCTGCGATGTCTATTAGTATATCCATCAAGTGTTCGAAAAATGTAAACAGACAAAAGAAAAAGTCGGACAGAGCAAGACCCACAAGAATTGGAGTGCAGCTGTCTGCGAGAATACCTTGTCGATAAAAGACCATGCTGTTAATAATATTGGTGACTATTCCAAATCCGGAAAGTATTACAGGTGCAGCTGTTCCAAAAATGTAATCCCTAATAATTTTAATGAAAATGGTATCATGCAAGTTTGTTTGATAATCATAATCATTATTATTATTTTCATTCTGATCAATGCGGGAGCTGATATCGATAGAACTCTTTGTGTTGTTGTAGACTTTGTCGTAGAAAGGATATACCGGAAGTGGTGGCATTTGGCCAATATTGGGTTCAGGAAATGCCATTTTAGTTTGTTTTCTGTCTTTCCTCTGTCAAGTATGGATTCTGTGGAGAAAAAAAATACATTTGGACTTTTGTTTCTTTTGACAGCAACGAGGTCTTGCAACACATACACACACAGACACACACACACACATACACACACACACACACACACACACACATATATATATATATATATATATATATATATATATATATGGCGCGTGTGTTTTGTGTGTATCTGATTGCATTAAATCGCGCGGGTTTGACCCGAAGGTCCAAGTTTCGAGTCCTCCCTCATATGGAAATCTAGGAAGTATGGCCCGTTCACCCACCCATATGGAAATCTAGGAAAAATACCTCACACGCCCTCATATGGAAATCTAGGAAAAATACCCCCTTCCCCCCCCCCCCCCCACACACACTTATATGGAAATCTAGAAAGAATAACCCCCTTCCACCACCCCCTCGTTTGGAAATCTAGGATAACTACCTTCCCCCTCATACGGAAATCTAGGACAAATAACCCCCTCCCCCAGCCCCTCATACGGAAATCTAGGAAGAATACCTTTCCCCCTTTGCATTTATTTTGGATATTGTCGAAATTGTTTTGATATTAATTATGGTAATCTCATTGACTTAACATTTAGGTAATTCAACATGTTAATTCCCTTTAAACTGTATAACTACAAAACAAGTTAGGACAAGTTATTTTTTATCGTGCCAAATGCCACTACGAGCTTGCGAGTATGTATTATTGCACGATTAAAAAAATAATAGCCAGTTTAATATATACAAAGAAATGAAAGAATAATATTATGTTTATTTCACCCCTCAAAGTAAGATTCTTAGAGAGTTCGTGATCATTTGTAAGGTTGTAATACCTACTGCGATTCTCCATAATTTGTGCTTTTTTCCATAACCTTGAAAGACAATTTGTCCTGCCCCCCCCCCCTCCCCGAAAAAAAAAGAAAAGAAAAACGTTGCATTTGTACTCATGCACAACATTTTATTTTTAATTGCCAATGGTTGTCTTTTGCACCTTGTTTAACCCAATAAAAGGAGCGAAAATATTCTGCAATCCTTGTATAATTCTTCTCTTCCTGTTCCTCCTCCTCCTCGTCCTCCTCATAATCCTCCTCGTCGTCCTCCTCCTCCTCCTCCTCCTCCTCATCATCATCATCATCATCATCATCATCATCATCATCATCATCATCATCATCATCATCATCATCATCATCATCATCATCATCATCATCATCATCATCATCATCATCCTTATTTGAATTGAGAGATATTTTATTACACCTTACGCACTGGAACGAGATGACCGAGAGGATAAGGCTTTAGCATCTTGTTTTTTTTTCATTGAGAAAGAAACTTATCTTTCATTAATCACTACGCGGCGCTGCCCCACGGCTGCTGATTGGGTTTACTTGGCCTTTTCTCGAGATAGACCCTAAATAAATTTATCCCCCGAGGATGGATAAAGGGAATGTAATTTCATTCATTTCAAAGAAATATTAGAATATAGTTTAAAACTATGTTAACTTTTGAAACATTTGCTATTAAACCTTAGTTGCTTTCTTTTCTAGTGATTTTTGTTAATTTATTTTACGTGTGGTTTGCTCACCTGATATATGATGTGTAGAACGGTTTCATCAGATTTTGAAACTTTGATTTTTAAAAACTTTATCTCTGGTTTTCCCCCATATATTTCAAACATATACAGTTGTATTTTAAGAGTGGCAGCGTAGAAGCAATTCTATCAATCCAACACTTTACACAATTGGAGTGTAAACCACTTACAATGACATCATCGGTACTGATTATTTATGTCGTTATAACCGAATGTCGCCATGTCCAATGAATACTGGGGAAAAAATTGATAATAGAATGCAAGCAATGCGTGGCGACGAGAGTCACTCAATCGTTCTTGTTTTTTAATTTATTTTTAAAATTTTTTTATTTATTTATTTATTTATTTATTTTGCGGCCCTTAAAGCAGCCGCGTTTTAACGACTGGGAGTGACTTTTAAATTGATTGTTTTAGAGGCTGAGCGTTTTGGTGTTTTTTTTAATGACACTTTTGAGGCTGGGACATGTAATGTTGTAAATGGATCAGATTGATGACGTGAAGAAATTCTTAATCGTGGACTGTGTCTTTTCTTGTTGAAATTTATGTCATACTTTCTATGCTGCTTGTGTAATGACGCCAAAAAAATGCATTTCCATTTGTGTGCTGCTCTATAAACCGTGTAAGTGTTTTAATGGCTGCTTTTACTTCAGCGAAGGAAACCAAAAGGTCGACACAATTCCTGCATTGTCGTCCCCATCAGAATGATGTGAAGGCGTGTCTCTCTCTCTCTCTCTCTCTCTCTCTCTCTCTCTCTCTCTCTCCTCTCTCTCTCTCTCTCCCCTCTCTCTCTCTCTCTCTCTCTCTCTCTCTCTCTCTCCCTCCCCCTCTCTCTCTCCTCTCCTCTCTCTTTCTCCTCTCCTCTCTCTCTCCTCTCTCTCTCTCTCTCTCTCTCTCTCTCTCTCTCTCTCTCTCTCACTCTTCTCTTCTCTCTCACGCAAGAGACGATTCCATCAATGGATATGTCCTCGACATGTTCATCCTCGTTGACTTCATCGATCGGCGAGCAAGTTTTGTCATGGGGCAGCGTGACTCAGCGGTGTAATCTTTACTTATTACCCAAAAGATACTGAGTTCGACTACCCGCCGTGATGTGTGGCCTTGAGCAAGCCATCTCGCCCTAGTTCACTTTGCGGCGCTGGACTGCGGCTGAACCTAAAGACAAATTTCACCTTTGGAGATGAATAAAGAGAATCTAATTTTATTATTTTTATCTTATTTTTGGACGCTTTCAGTTTCTAATAAAATTTTCAAATCTTATTTGAGTCGGTATATCGGTATAGGCAGGATTAATCAAAGTTCATGTCGTTATATTAGATAGCTCAGTAGTAATGGGAAAAAACGGGACTTCACACGACGTCGTTTTGAGCGGGGACCATAACTGTGAACTCCAACAGACTTCTGCATTTTTAAATGCTTAAAATCCACGACGCGGTTCCCATATTCTTTATTTAATTTTTTTTTTGAAAGCCGGGGACGGCTGAGTGCCGAATTGTAATTTTTTCGTAGAATTGACTTTCTATAATTCTTCGCTTTATTTTTAGAATTACAATAATTGAAAATGGTTGTGCAAAGGAATGAATAAATGAGGAGAGGAGAGATAGAGAAACGTGAATAAAATGATCAAAGAACATAAAGATATTATGTGAGAACTTTGGATATAACATAATGTTAGGCAATAATACCTTGTGTTATCTTGACAAAGTAACAGTCTGCCCTTACTCGTTGACTATGAGATCTATTTTTAGCATCAATATCACTCCGGCATAGTATACCACTCGCGGGGATTCTAGAACGTCGAATTTCAGCACACTCTTCAATACGGCACCCAGGAGCTGGGTGACAGAATTTAGTCTATATCATAAAAAGACGTAACCTCCCATGAGTATGGGATTTCAGCACGCTCGGTTTTTCCCAAGAGCGTGCCAGAAACTAACGAGTACTGTACCGCTTTGATACGGTTGGTGACGATTTAAACATTTAATCTGTCAACTGCCGTACTCTGGAAAGAAACTAATAAAAAAAAAAATTAAAAAAAAGAATATGTTGTGCCAGAAAATTCGTCCCTCAAATATCGATCGAATTAAATGACCCTCATCTTGGCAAAAACTCTCAAAACAGGGACCAGGAGAGAATAACTGGTTATTTCGCCATCGATTACACAAGTTCCAAGTCAACAACCGTCTATGTACGCACGATTACGTTTATGTTAGCTGTTGGTTAAGTCAATTAAAGGTTTGCTTCTGTAGGATGGCGCTGATAATATAATAGAAAATTTATCGATAAAAAATTATGCCAAATAATGATTTTTTGCACAACCGATTCTTCAATGTGTTTTTCATACATGTATTGGATGATAATTGCATTATCTATAATAATCTAATCGGTGTGTTTTTATTGATGGTAGGCAATCTTTGTGACTTAATTACAGTTACAGATATGAATCACAGTATTGCCATCTGGAATTATAAAAAAAAATTGATTTTCTTTTAAAAATTACTTTGCTGTAAGTTCCCTAGTACTATTTGTTCTCCTGGGCTCTATTGTTTTGATATTTTTATTTTTTCGTTTTTAATTTCTGTTTTTATCTTTCTTTTTTCTTTCTTTCTCTTTTTTCATATCGAGTTGCATTTTCATTAATTGAACTATAATTTTCTTTTCGTTTTTTTTTTTTTATGTTGGTTGTTACATTTGTCTTTGATCTTGTTGAAATTGCATTTTGGGTTTTTTCCTTCTTATTTTGTAACGACGTTTTAATCTGTTTGTGTCTTTGATAATCCTGGTCTGTTAGTGTAAATCGATTTGGCTCCGCTGTTATTAATGATGATGATGATAAAAATACCAATGGCGATGATGGTACTGATGATAATGATGATGTGGATGACGACGACGACGATGATGATAATGATGATGATGATGATGATGATGATGATACTAATGAAGACGATGCTGCAGCCGATCATCATCATAATCATCATCAATGATGATGATAACAATTATATAAGAGTAAAAATAACATCGATAATAAACATAATGATTATGATAAATAACAACAATAGCAATGATACTTCAATTATACTGATAATCATGAAAATAATGATATAAGTAATAATAAGAATATTGATAATAATAATTATAATAATAATGATATATATAATATAATATAATAATAATAATAAAATAATAATATATAATTAATAATAATAATAATAATAATAATAATAATAATAATAATAATAATAATAATATAATAATAATAATAATAATAATAATAATAATAATAATAATAATAATAATAATAATAATAATAATAATAATAATAATAAATAAATAATAATAAATGATAATAATAATAATAATAAATAATAATAATAATAATAATAATAATAATAATAATAATAATAATAATAATAATAATAATAATAATATGATAATAATAATACAAATAATAATAAATGAAATAATAATAATAATAATAATAATAATAATAATAATAATAATAATAATAATAATAATAATGATATATAAATAATGATAATGGTGATGATGAATTGATGATGATGATGAGATAATAATAAAACAAATGTAAATAATAATCATAATAATAAAAATAATAATAATAATAATAATAAATAATAATAATAATAATAATAATAATGTGATGATATATGATGATAGATGAGATGAATATAATATAAAATTAATATATATATATGATAATGATATATAATAATATATATAATAATATAATATAATAATATATTATTAATAATAATATAATAAATAATAATATAATAATGATATAATAATAATGATATGGTAAATGATATATATTATATATGATATATTATTATATTATTATTATATATATTATATGATATTATATATTATTATTAATAATAAAAAATAATAATAATGATATATAAATAATAATAATAATAATAATAATAATAATAATAATATAATAATAATAATAATAATATAATATATAATAATAATAATAATTATTATATATATTATATATTATTATTATGATGATGATTGATGATATATGATGATGATGATGATGATGATGATGATATATATAATGATAGATAATGTTAATAATAAAATGTTAATATAATAATAATAATAATAATAATAATAATATATAATAATAATAATAATAATAATAATAATAATAATAATAAAAATAATAATAATAATAATAATAATAATAATATAATAATAATAATAATAAATATAATAATATGGATATATATGATGATAATATATATAATATGATAATAATAATAATACAAATTAAATAATAATATTATGATAATGATAATAATAATAATGATAATAATATATAATAATAATAATAATAATAAAATATAATATATAATAATAATATAATATAATAATAATACTTAATAATAATATTAATAATTTTATTAATAATAATATAATAAAAATAATAATAATAATAATAATATAATAATAATATAATATAATTAATATAATTATAATAATAAATAATAATAATAATAATAATAATAATAATAATAATAATAATAATAATAATAATAATGATATATATAATAATAATAATAATAATAATAATAATAATAAATAATAATAATAATAATTATATTATTTAATTATTATTATTATTATATTATTATTATATATATTATTATTATATATATTCTGATGATGATGAATGATGATGATGATGATATGATAATAATACAAATGTTAATAATAATAATAATAATAATACTAATAATAATAATAATAATAATAATAATAATAATAATAATAATAATAATAATAATAATAATAATAATAATAATAATAATAATAATAATACACAACCCCCCCCCCCCCAAAAAAAATAAAACCCAAACAAAAGCAAAGCACATTTTATAAAGCAAAACAAAATAAAAAAGTAACAAAAATAATTATAAACTCAATAAAAAATTTTAAAATAAACTTATTAAATTCCAACAAAACCAAAAAAAACAAAAAAAAAAAACCGACACACACAACAAACAGCAGAGAAAAAAACCCCAATAAAAAACAAACAAACAATTTCTTTGAAACTCTTATGATTTACGACATCAAAGAACAACGGAATTATTCAGTTTCGATTCTTTCTTCTTTCAACATAATTTAATGATTGCTTTTACATCAAGCAGAGCAATTATTAAGTTCCCATACTTTCTTATATTGATATAACAATCATGAGACATATAATTATCTCCTTTCAAAATATAAATCAATGGTTTGCTCTCGAGGAGTAATTACAATACCTATTATTTTCACATTCAATATTTATTTCAGCTTGATTCTCGTTCAAGGAACATTCTCTAATGGTTACGCTTCATAATGGCGATCTAATCATATTCTGCATTACTTTTTTTAAAAATTTTAATTTTTTTTAAACCACAAAAAAACTAAACTTCTCTTTATCTTTATTCATCCCATAGTGGTAACATGTCTTCAGGGTCTATTCCAAGGGAAGACTGGAATAGCCCAGGCGTCGGCTCCAGTGCAGTGCCTCACAGTGGGCTAAGGCGAGGTGACTTGCTTATTAAGGCCACAACATAGCCCTGCTGGTATTCGAAATCGGTACCTTTCGGGTACGAAACAAAGACTGTACCGCTGAGGCGCACTGCCCCCTTTACTTTTCCATGCGCATGAATCATCTCGAAACTGTCCGGAAGCTGCGTTTTTTTCAAGTCGCAATTAGTTCATATTTCAGGAAGACAATGAAATTATCATGTAACCTGCCGTATTACATCTGTATTATGTCGAAATGGGCAAGTTGTACTGCGCAACGTCATCGACAGGCATGCGCCAAAGACAACTAGAATAATAAATTCCAGGAAACCGTCTCCGTGGGTAAACCAGAGTGAAAAAAACTGCCAAAAGGGAAAAAAGGAATGCAGAGGCATCGTGGAGAAAATCGGGCCTTGAGATTGACCGGCTGATATATATAGCAAAAAGCATAAGTATAAAACCACCTGCAAAAGAGCAAAAAGAAACTATTATAACACAAAACTGTCATCAGTGAGGGACACTAAGGAATTTTTCTCTGTTTCAAAGGAACTTTTAGGGGAAGAAAAGGGCATGTGTCTACCCACTAATATCCCGGTAGAAAAGCAGCCGGATGCATTTTCAGATTTCTTTTCGGGAAAAATATCGAAAATTCGGAACAATTTGGACCTCGTGCAAAATGAAGATATAAATTTCCACCCTTTTTCGGGTTCACAGGGATTCTCTTGTTTTAAAGAAACAACTGAAGAAGAGATTTCTAAAATAATTTTTTCATCTTCCTCGAAGTCATGTGATTTAGATCCTTTACCAACTAATATTTTGAAATTATGTCTTCCTGAATTGATACCTTGCATAACTTATATTAAATCAGTCACTTATCTCAGGACAAGTCCAGATATCTATAAACATGCAATTGTAAAGCCTCTCATAAAAAAGCAAAATCTCGATGTAAATGACCTTAGTAACTACCGTCCCGTCTCAAATCTGCCATTTCTTTCTAAAATCCTTGAAAAAGTTGTACTCAGACGTCTTTCACAACATCTCCATGAAAACAATCTATAGGAAAAATTTCAGTCAGCTTATCGTTCTTACCACAGCACAGAAACTGCTCTGTGCTGTGTTGCGAGTGATTTGCTTGATGTTTTAGATAAAGGTTCTGTTTCTCTTCTGACATTGTTAGACCTTTCGGCGGCGTTTGCTGCTATTGATCACGGTATTCTCATTAAACGACTTAATATAACTTTTGGCTTGTCTGGGACTGTCTTGCAGTGGTTTAAATCTTATTTAGATGGCAGAAAGCAACAGGTTATGATTTTAGATAAACTTTCTCGTCAACATGCATTGTCTTTTGGTGTTCCTCAAGGCTCTGTTTTGGGTCCAATTCTTTTTGTTTTGTATACTTCTCCGTTATCTAATGTCATCACTGGTCATGGGCTGCGCTATCATCTCTATGCAGATGATACGCAACTTTATGCTACTGATAAAACTAAAAATCTCGAAAATATTGTGAAACGTGTGGAAGAATGTGTGACGGATGTGAAAGAGTGGATGGATGCAAACAAGTTGAAAATGAATGAGTCAAAAACAGAAGTAATGATTGTGGGAAATAGAGGGCAGTTGAAGGTGAATGATGGTCTTGAGGTGTTGATTGGGGGTGAAAAGATCAAAGTTTCAAAGACTGTGAAAAATTTGGGTGTCTATTTTGATTCAGAAATGAGAATGTCAGCTCACATTTCTGCTCTCTGTAAATCTTTATACTTTCAATTGAAGAAAATCAGTTCGATCCGTCAGTATATTGCAATTGGAACATGTAAAACATTAGTTGTTTCCCTCCTTTTTTTTGAAACTAGATTATTGTAACTCGCTGCTTGTCAACTTGCCTCAGGC
The DNA here is from genome assembly GCF_034508935.2 of Berghia stephanieae. NCBI lineage: Eukaryota > Metazoa > Mollusca > Gastropoda > Nudibranchia > Aeolidiidae > Berghia > Berghia stephanieae. The sequence continues at coordinate 9,154,190 of NC_088368.1, read as the reverse complement.
TTCTATTAAACAATTACAACTGCTGCAAAACAGTGCAGCAAGATTAGTTTTTGGCAAAAAAAAATTTGATCATGCAACCCCTTTGTTGGCATCTCTCCATTGGTTGCCCATTGATAAGCGCACATATTACAAAGCAGCGTGTCTTGTTTATAAGTGTTTGGCTGGTATAGGACCGGCATATCTCACAGATCACGTGGTCATGTGTAAATTTGAAAATTACACTTTAAGATCATGTAATGACCAAACGAAAATTTCGGAAAAAAGATCAAGAACAAAATTTGGTGATAGATCGTTTGCTTGTTTCGGCCCCAAGATTTTGAATGAACTACCACGTGGTCTGAGGGAGTGCAAGTCTTTACCTACTTTTAAAAAGGTTCTCAAGACACATTTTTACTGTATTTGTTTTTCTTGACTCTATATGAATCCTTGATTTGGCTATGAATTATTATTGTTGTTATTATTTTTTCCCCCTTAAAATTGATATTTATATTGTAAAGTGCCCAGAGCTTGTGTTTTACACGTGAATGAGCTCTATATAAATGTGTATTATTATTATTATTATTGTAGACATTTGACTTAATAACCAAATATCACATTTAAAAAATCTGCAAAATTTAACCCTCTCCCCACCAACTACAGGAAAATCGTCACATTTGTTACGATACAATGAACATGTTTCTTAATCAGATTTTTTCTGTACATTACAACATTTTATGAAAAATCTGTTTTATAAAGCTTTTACTGTTGAACAAAAATATGTTATATCTAGTATGTACGTTTTTCTCATGAGTTTGAGTGTAAAAAGTCAAGTTCTGTTGTTGGATAGGTAAAACATTTCTAGAAAAATCATGAATATGGTCGGTAAGGCGATAGTTAATGTATTATCGAGAGAAATGTTAATGTTTCTTTAACTGCTAAACCAAAAGAAAAAAAAAATAGAAAAAAAAATCTAAAAGTGAAAGATTGCATTTCTGACCTTTTTAACTTCTGACAATGTAAATGTTGGTGCTCGAAGCTCGAATAACCAAACCTGGTTTTGTTTATTCATCTTAACTACGCCACTATCACATTATCTCATTCATCTGTAGTGTTTCATTCATCCTGTTTTGTTGATAAATTGGAAACCCGAAACGTTCATTTTATCTGTTTTTGTAATTAAATTGAAGCTTACATTCAATTTCACATTATTATTTATTAACTTCTAAGAGAACATCAAGATCAACGACAACGCCACCAACAAGTTAATTTGCAAGATTGACGCGTATTTTTACATTTGGCCAGAAAACTCGTCTTCAAATATCGATCGATTTAATTTCAAATCTGGGAGTTAAGGAAGACCTTACGAGGTCCCAGGTTTGAGAGTTTTTGCCGAGATGAGAGCCATTTAAATCGATCGATATTTGAAGGACGAGATTTCTGGCCATTTAAAAAAAAAGACCCTATTTCTAGAGTACAGCAGTTAATTGATTAATGAGACCTCGGGTAACCGAATTATTTTACCCTAGTCTGATGCTTTGCCGTTATAACCGAGTTTTGTTGTAATTGTATAAATTAACAAATGTATGTTTTATCATAATTTTTATTTATCTCAAACTGTACAAGCTTGATAAGCAGTCGGGCTATCAAACTTTCATCCTTCCTCTACCCAACGTTGAGACTAATTTACTCAATTCCCCCAAATACATTCCACTAATGGAATAACCTAGCCACTCCTATCAAGAATCTGAGAAATATTGATACCTTAAAAATGCACTACAGACTATTTAATTTAAAAAACACAGTCTGTGCTATTTGTTTAATATTGCATATAGGGTACTGTTTTAAAAACAAAACAAAAAACAAAAACAAAAAAACAAAAACAACAACGACAGATTAGAAAAGTACCATAGCTTTTTTCGTTTTCTCTTTAATATGCACATTGACAATAATATTCGGCACATTGACATTCTATGCTCTTTCATGTGGCCGAGAACTTGGATAGTTTATCATGGCGCCCTTCAGAGACTAAAAATTTTAGATAATATCTTAGGATAACATGTTAGGAGAAACTTAGGAGCTCGCATGCGTATGCCACGTCGGTAAACACATCATGTGAATATTGATGGCTTCAAAGTTAATCATCGGTTAAAGAGAATTCAATGAGACCTAATCACTCAACTTAATTAAGTTAGAAAGTGCAAAAACCCGTGACAAATTTAAGTTATCAATTCTTTTTAAAAGAGTTGAGAGTTCCTTATTTGGAGCACAGGACAAATAAAGATATCTTAGAAAAGGTCGAGGATCGAGCAGGAGGACAGGAACCACTGTTGTCAATGGTCAAAAGAAGGAGGTTGGCATGGTTCGAACACACTGTCCGCCATGATAATACGTGCAAGACTGTCATGCAGGGCACTGTAGAGGGACAGAGGAAAAGAGGGAGACAGAAAAAAAAGTAAGATGGCAAGACAACATCAAAGTATGGACAGGCCTGAATCTCAATAGCCTACTGGAAAAGGCCAGAGACCGTGACGATCATGGGATTGAGTGAGTGAGTGTTGGGGGGTCAAACTCATGTTAAATTTTTGCTAACGAGCACAGACTTACTGGCAAGTCTAAGAATTCTAAAATAATTTTACAGCTTGATATACGAGTAACTCGCAAACATTTCTTATGTTAAGGGCAATTCTGTCACCCGTTGACTCAAATGATTATTTGTATAATCTGTTAGGGCATAATGATCGGTCATTTGATGTTGGGAATCGCCATCTGGCCGCCCTGTTGCCAGATTAATTTGCGCGCACTTACAAACTTTATTACAGACTGATTTTGATCGTCGATGGCTTAACATGTTCCTCTCGATCTATTTTAATTTCCACAACACAGTAGTAAAATAGAGATTAAACAAGATGAGAACTGTTTGTATTAGCCTTTATTTCCACGCAAATATTGCGGGTTCCACACTGGTATAGAATCGATTTCTGTCCTTTTGCTAATTGGATTCAATAGTCTGATGACACGTCGCCCAGCAACGGCGGCCATCGTGGTTCTAAACAAAGAAAATCGGTACTTTTTATTCTTCATACTGGCTAGAACTTTTCATATGTCTTGTGATCAGAATGGGTAAAAGTCAAAACATGATCAGATTTATAATGTTTTTTTCCCCTCTTGTTACGCTTTTATGCTCGTCGGAGAAATATTTCATAAGGGCGTCCGCCATTGTTCCGATAGTTAGGAGCCAGTTACTAAGTTACCATGCGTCATTACAGGGAAGTGACGTTACGACTGTTGAAGCGTATTATGAAGCGAGTGTTCTATCAACTGGGCAATCAGGAGCTCTTTTATTCAAAAGAATGACTTTGTCTCTTAAACTCCAAAATGGCCCAGCTTTCAACTCTTTTTTTTCATTTTGACGATATATTCAATAAACTTGTAGAGGAGGAATCATTACAACCACGTTTCTTGGTCCTTAATCCCAAATGTAAAATAGTTTATATTCAGCAAATAAAGACAAACTAAGCAAATTACACATCGGTATGCCCTTAAGTAAACTGATTAATAAAGATCAATCGTACCAAAACACAAGATCATGTGTAACCTTAAACTTAAACTTTAATGGTCTGGTTGAGAAAATCTATTGCGAACTAATCTAAAAACGATTACAAAGAGCGATGTGATGTAAACTTCAGTTATTCTAGTATTAGTAAATAGCCACCTATGCCTGTCAAAACTGGTTTGAAGTTGTGTCACGAATCTCATATTTAAATTGATCGAAAGTCTACTGGTTCATTTTTTCCCATTTTATCCATATTATTCGCACATCCGTGATTTTGGAGACATAGGAGGAATAGGGAAATGGCAACGGCCTTCTGGTTCCACAATCAAATAGAAGCCGTGGTCTTTACTACAAGCACAGTTGCTTAAAAAAAAATAATTAATTCTCGCAATATTCCGCTTTTCTGCAAAATTTTGCGAAATTTTCATTCACTTCTCATTTAAGCGAATTTTTCCATAAACGATCGGTAAAGACATCAGGACTGTGTGACTATCAATGATTGTTTATCTGTTTAAAAAAAATGAGCGTTAACATCGTTAAAATTGGGCTTAAAGTCAAAATATTAAAATCCCCCCCTCTCTCTCTCTCTCTCTCTCTCTCTCTCTCTCTCTCTCTCTCTCTCTCTCTCTCTCTCTCTCTCTCTCTCTCTCTTACCCTTTGTTCACAATTTGTCGCCATCAGCATTAATAAAACCTCATTGGCGCAGTGGGTCATAAATGCTGATTGTAACTGAGAATTACCACAGCGATGAATAAGAGGATGTTAAAATTAGAGAGTAAACTCTACTGTTACTGATATTAACAAGAAATGAAGTGAGTAGGAAAGTGCCAGAACGCCATAGATAATAAAAAGTTCGCAGCGGCGATTGTGGGCTCGAACCCGCGACCTTACTGGTACGACAACTCCACCTGGCCGGGGTGGATAGCTCAGTCAGTAGAGCCACGCTCTCCCCGGCCAGGTGGAGTGTTCGTACCAGTAAGGTCGCGAGTTCGGGACCCCATCGCTACAGCGATTTTTTTTTCTTCTCCATTGTCTTCTGCCTGTCACTTTTATACTCGCTTTATTTCTTGTTATTATCTTATCAACATAAGTGCCTGCTCCACTCACTTTTCTGTTTCTGATATAAGAATAAGGCATTATTTTATTGTCTTATTAATTATGGTTATTATTACAAAATTGGCATTTTACTATTATTTCACAAACGATTGTGCGTGTAACTCTTTTTCGTGGAATTATTATTTCCCTATCGAGGCTCATAGAGCAAAAGTTTATCCCGGTTTCTATAGCGTGAAACAGAATGTAATAATTGCTCGCTATTCTTTGAATGTGACGCTAGTCTATCTCAAAGTACTTTCCGCAAAATCTAAGAGACCCAGCTACCCATTCATTGATGGGTTGGCATGGGGGTCAGAAAAAAAATCTCGAATGCACCCGGGATTGATCTTGGTCCTTTTGCGTGTAAAGCGTGCTCTACCAACTGAGCTCTCGGGACTTAAATCGAGAATTAAATATAGTCTTGTAGTATTCTTTATTAAACATTTTCTTCCGACTTTCATTTTCAAGACATGTCTCATTTCATTGCTATTCGTCGTCTTTTCTTTCTGTATTGTTCCACCGTGTGTCATTTTCAGCCCTCAAAAGAAGAAGAATCATGTAAAGAAAACAACAACAAAAAACAAACTGAGAGTGGATATAACAGCATCATGCTAAGAGTAAAGTATATGGTCTTAAGTTGAAGCTGTTTTTCGCACTTTCATTGTTTGACCGTTTGCCAACATATTATTGGTTTGATTGCATCCTCATATAATAAAAAAAAGTCCACAAATTTATAGATACTCAATAGGGAAGAAACGTCTTGATATCACACCTACTTCCCGGTTCCAAAATCCTTGGAAATGTGTATGTAACTACCGCTGTATGGACGAATAATAAATTGGCTAGATATTGAATCATAAGGTGGGATTACTATTTTAGTAGCCGGATGTATAAGCAGATTCTAAGGATTACGGGACATCAAAGACCAGATGGTTTTTATCAACGACCAGCATATATTTAGACTAGAAAATAAGATGCCATCACTCTGACATCAGAAGGTGAGTTACACAAAGTATGTATCCAGTCCTCAGTGTAAGGAAGTCTTAATCATAACCTTTAACCCGGTTATAAATTGTTTGTTTAGAAAAGGTCGTTGCATCATGTTTTATCAATTCATTATTACTTAAAGACTTATAACAAACAGGACGTTTTATATAAAAACCAATATAGAAGCATTGATATCTATTGTGTTTCATGTGGTTCATTGGATCTTAAGTCTCTGAGGCAGAGTTCCAAAGATACAGGGTGTCCCCAAAGTCTTTCCCTGATTTCTAAAAACCAGTATAGATATTTGCATCTGATTTTCACCAACTTCTTATATAAGTCATCAACCTTGAGTACATCACTAAAGTTCGCAAAATGAACATGACCTTAAAATAAAATACCTCTTTTTTCTCTCATTCTGTTTCGGAATCATAACACTGCGACAAAATTCTCCTTATGTAATATGATCGTGTAGGGAGCGAAAAAGACGAATGGAGCTTTGGACGAAGCGAGCGAAGTCTTCCGCTCTCTCACAAATCATGAACTGACAACAACAACAAGCTAAGACTTCTGATCAAACTTTTCTCTTTTATTATCATTCAAGTTTCATTAAATTACTATCGTTTGTATTTAATCATTTTGTTATTAAGTTATTTCGAGATCCTATAATCGCATGAGACGAAATATCGCCAAAACTAGCTCAACTACGTTTTATAGCCCAGTTTGGCAGAGCATTACAGGACATGAAAACGATTTTTTAAAAATAAAACAAACAAACAAGGACTCAACTATGTGCCGAGCGAGGCTCGAACCCAGGACCTTCCGATCCGAAAGCGAGTGTCATACCACAAGACCACGACATAGCCGCACGTTTTGCTTGTAGGTAGCCATGGCAACCATACTGAAGCACAATGAGTAAACGATAATGGTAACAACATGTAAAGCACTTATGTATCTACGAGTCAGTGTTTAAAGTATATTGGTTGTAACGTTTTTCTGTTAAAGATTTTATTTAACCGGGACATAGACATTATGGACATTATGTATTATGAAAAGTATATGGCTTCAGCTATCTCATTGGGAAGTTCCCCCGACATAGATTTTAAATGGCTTTGAAGTGTTTGCCGAGTTTAGATTCGCATTTATTGTCGTTTACTGAGAAGATACTGAATGATAAGATGTTATTATTATTCACGTTCTCCTCGGCCAGGCAGAGTTGTCGTACCAGTAAGGTCGCGGGTTCGAGCCCCCATTCCACTCCGAAATGTTTATTCTCTATTGTCTTCTGGCACTTTCCCACTCACTTCAATTCTTGATATTACCTAGATGAATGAGTACCTGTTCCTCTCACTTTTCTGAATCAATTTTAACCCTCTCCGTACAGGCCAGTTTCAGAATTTTCCCCAAAACTTCACATCCACTCAACGCAAAATTAGATTTTTCATACTCAAACAGAAGATTAACAAGTATATTCCATGCATAATATTGTTCAGCAAAATGAGCTCTACAACACAGTGTCAAGTTTTTATGGCTATAATAAACACATTTTCTTCAAAGCTTATGAGAAACGAGAATAATCAGATGAGAAAGTTGTTGGTTGCATCGTAACGAATGTGACGATTTTCCTGTAGTTGGTAAGGAGAGGGTTAAGCAACATGTTGATTCCGACATTATATCTCTTTGAGATGAATAGTCACATTTGACAATATGTGACCCACAGTCTCCAAACGGTATCATGTCTGGATGAATCAGCTCCTGAATAGGAAGTATTAAATCAAAATTATAAGAAATACGAACTTTGGGTTTTTAGCAATGGGAGGAATCGGGAACAAAAGAGTGATGTCAAAAACAAACAAACCAAGAAGCAAACTGGTTCCAATCTCTTTGGGAGTGTTAAACCACTCTTTCGGATGACTGGATACACACCTTGTGTAATTGATCTTTAATGTTTCAGAGCATCGTGAACTAATAGGAGGTCACATTACCCGGAAGAGACTCGAACGAATGACGAAACGTTTAAATCGCTCTTTCAGAGTAGCCTTTACACTTTTACACGCACCAATTTGAATTGAGAAAATAATCTTTCTTTTTGTTGTTGTTGTTGAGAGTTTACAATTCCTTACAATTTACTTTATTACTACCTGTTATGGTGTGTTAGATAATTAAAGTATTATCTTTAAGTCAAGAAACTATGTAAAATTGACAAAGCATGATGATGATGATGATGATGATGATGATGATGATGATGATGATAATAATAATAATACTAATAATTATTATGATAATACGTTTATTATTATGATTATCATATTTACTATTACTATATCATCATAAATAATTGCAAATTACATTATCAATGAAGATAATAATGAATAAATTCCCCTTATTCATCCCAGAGGGAAAATTTGTCTTTTGGGTCTATTGGAAGACTGGAATAACCTAGGCGTCAGCTGCATTGCAGCCCGCAAACTGAGCAAGAGCGAGGAGACTTGCTCAAGGCCACACAGCTCAGCCTCGGGTATGTTTGAATTCGGTAACTTTCCAATGCGAAGCAAAGACTGCACCGCTGAGCCACGCTGCCCTTTCTGCTGTATCTTTCCATGTTGGTATTGAAGCTGATGAAGACTCGAGAGCTGCACTTGTTTATTCTGAAAAGACACCAAGAATAAGAGAAACTTTCTGCTTTCCAATGTTAGAAGGCATAAGACAAAAGGATTATTTAAAGAACTGAACAAGTGCGGATGAAAGAGTGAGACAAAGCATTGTCTGGCACCTTTCATATACACTTGTTCAGTTCTTTATCTTACACCGGTGCTTGCTCCTCACTTTCTTATTTAAACATTGTTTCACCTAGACATGCGCAAGAAAATTCAGATGTTTCATGATTATAATATAGTGTAAATGTTGCTGCTCGAAGCTCGAAGAAATAAATAATAACGTGAAGTTGAATGTAAACTTCAATTTAATTACAAAAACAGATCAAATGAACGTTTCGGGTTTCCCCTTTATCAACAAAACAGGATGAATCAAACACCACAGATGAATGAGATGATGTGGTAGTGGCGTATTTAACTAAATATATAAAAAAAAATATCAAATTAATCAGACTCTCAACAACACGCCAAGAAGTCAACACAGGTTGAGAAAGACAGTAGAAATGTTAAGGCTTTATATTAATACAAACGAGGTTCAGACAAGAGCTGTGGCGGGACACCGGAATAGCTCGCTGTCCGCAAGACCCTTGCGGTAAAGGATTCATCAGCAGCTTCTAATGGTGCTCATATTACTATGTCATGACGATCGACCCAAGATGAAAATTCCGTACCGCACTCGTGCACCGTCACAAACCCGCCCGGAAGCTTTGTCACAACGCACCGATCAACCAGATGCTCTGTGGTTTCGTGCTCGTTACCACAACGGGTACATGTTGACAGGGGAAAAATCCCCACTGATGTAGTGAGCATGCTGAAGGTTCTCGATCGAATCCGATTGGATGCCACCCAATACCTCTTGCTGCATGGTGGAAAATCCTGGCAACTTCTCCCCCTGTTTCGAGGAGTCGATGACCCTGCCCCCTTGAGTGATTGAATTCGTCCAAGCGGACTTCTATCTCGTATATGCAGCTCTGTCATCGAACATTGAATCGGAACTCGGAACTGCATCGCTTTCAAACCAATTTACAACCAATTGTAAACAAGCTACCCGATGTCTGGGTTTTTATTGAATAAGAGAGAAAATTCATGTCCAGCAGGAAATTCCGAGATTGGAAGGATAAGGGATGAGGGGAGGGGGCATGAGGGAAGGTGAAAGAGAAACGCGTCGCCTGATGCCTTAGTACATGGGAGTGTCCCGGCGTAGCCATCGTTAACTTATAGCCTGACACCGTAACCATCGTTATCTTATAGCCTGACACTGACCAAAAAAATAACGTCAAAATGCCAGTCTTTGGCCACAAAAGAAATCAAATCGTGTGTTGTATTCAATAGTTCAACCAATGGGACCACTTATTTCCATGAGCACTACTAACGACAACTCAATAGGCGGTGCAAAAACCAAATAATGACGTCAAAATGCCAGTCTTTTTGGGTTTCAGTGTCAGGCTATAACTTTACGATGGCTACTGTCACGGACGCTTTATCGTGCTGATACCTTAACCCCTTAACAGCGAAGCTGATTTTTTTTTGTTTTCAGATAATAGTTTGCTTTTATCGTTATTAATATTAATTGAGAATAAAGCGTTTCCACCAAGAGAGCAGTCAGAGCATCGCGACACGGACTTTAATTATCTATAATCGTTTTGTCGTTACTTGTCTTTTGATGAAAACGGGAAAATATGGTGTTGGGTCAAAATAAGGTCGAATTTCGCCTCTAAAGGGTTACGTTGCTACTGGGTTTTGTCCTCTCCCCCCACCCCCCCCCCACCCCCACCCCACCCTATTTCTTCTTTTTTTTTCAACTCAGTGTTGCTTATTGCTATTTACTTTTTTATGATTAGCAAGTGAGGTATGAGTTTCACGGGATGCTAGGTTAACCCTTTGTCAGTGACATTGATATTTTGTTTTCAAAAAATAGTTTCCCTTTATATCATTTTCAATGGGGAATAAACCGTTTCCACCATTGCGACCCAGTATTCGATTAAACTAAAATTGCATTGCCGTTATTAGTCTTTGATGAAAACAGCAAGATCTTCTTTTAGCTCCTAGTAAGATTGAACTTCGCCTTTGAAGGTTAAGTTATTGGGGTTATTGTTCGATCTTTGTTTTAAAACGCAGCTTTGCTAATTCTTTTTTTTTTCTGTCTGGCAAGTGCTGTACTTACCCGTATGGCGTGCACACACAAAACGATATCTTGGTCAGAAAACGATTCATCTAGGTGACGAAACGATTCATCTAGGTTTCGTTTTTGCCATGACAGCAAACCAAAACCGAGCGGGGGGTGAAGTGGTCGAGTGGTTAAGGCATTGCACTGTGACCCGGAAGATCCTTGGTTCGACCCCTGCTTCAGGCACTTTCGTTATTGTCCTTGGGCAAGGTTATCAACCCCCCCCCCCCAATTTGCTCACTTGGACCACGTGGGTATTTCTGTTGACATCAGACATCCTGTTTGACGAATTATCTATATTCCTTCCTGGAATGCCTAGGCGACGATATCTTTTGATGTCGTGGAGGAACGGCATATTTTTTCGCCATAAAAGACCCTTAAAAACCAATTCCCGCCCCATCTCTAGTTCAGACCTGTTCTTTGTCTGGGGACTAGAGAACTTCTTGTTTCAGAGTGATGATAACTTACTTTCTTGTCTCAATATGACATATGATGGTCGTCAAGAAAAAAAAATCATCCATCCTCGCTCTTTTATGCTCCGTAATCCTTGGTTTCTGCCTATACATCCTGCTCATAAAATAATAATATATAAGGTATTGATTTTTAGTCCTCCGAAGGGGTGGTTACATATACACTTCCAAGGCTTTTGGAGAAGGTGTGAAGTCACGACTTTTCTGTCCTATTGTATCTATTCATTACGAAAATGTATAGAAATAAACCCCAAGCTTCATATCTATGGTAAAAATTTCCATTTCCAGCACGTAGTTCATGCTGACCAATACCACTTTGAGACGAGCGGTCACAAATTTTGCCTTGCTTTAAGTTTATCAAGGTTTTCAGTTGAGTCGAGTTACGTGTAACGCGTTGCTGCTGGCTAGCGTTTTGCGCAGTTTAGTGGGCATTATGCTATAAGAGCACTCAAGATTCTTTTCTATATTCTAACCCTCAGATAACATTCAAGAACTCTGTGATGTTCTTCTCTAAGGCTACAGAAGAATTGAGAACAACCGCTTATCTCGTGTGGAGTTTGATCTCGTAAGGAAAAGAAATTGATTTCGACCTAACGGAGACCATTTGTAATGCCATGTCCCTCCATCCAGTCTAAACCGCCATTCCGTTTAACCTGCATCAAAGAATCCGCAATCACTGGTAAAAAATATATTTTAAAAAGTAAAATATTTGGTAAAGATGAGAGATCTAGTGTCAAAGGAACGGCGCAAAACTTTCTAGGTATCTAGAGACTTAAATGTGTTTCAAACTCTGAACTTATTTTTATCAGGAAAGTGCGAGAATCAATAATATTATGAATAGGCTAGACTTTTGCCGGTTGAAAGTGGTGAGTGCTACGCACTACGAAAGATGGAGATTTTTTTGATTTTTTACTTTTGTTTTCATTCTAACTACTTGGGGGTTTCTGTGTTTTTTTATATGATTGACACACGTTCTCGATCAAAACTGTTACCAAATTATAAAAATACATTATCCAACTATTATTATGAAAAGTGTGTTCTCTCAAAAAGGGTACGAATCAATCACTGCATGAGCATGAAGCAGACTTGAGTGAAGGAAACGTCAACGTGAGAATCGGTGAGTGAAGCTAGTGACTGTCGGTCAAATTACGAAGTGAATCGTAAAGATGAAAACAAATAGATACAAAGCATTCTAAAATTATGGAGTGAGATATTCAAAGTTTAAGACCAGAAAGCTATTACGGGTTAACCTTGAGCTCCATCTTTGCAATTGACACAAATTACGAACATAAACACTGAAATTGACACCGTTTGTATTATTTGGTCTCGCGTTCGAGACTGGTGATTAGGCACTTTTGGAGCAGGAAAACGTTGCGCACAAAATAGATCTCCGTTTATTGTTTATATTGTAGATGATACACTTTTAGTAAAATCAAACATGCACATATTAAATTTTATACTAGTTAAATACATTATATGTGGCTAACTTATTCAGAAAATCAGGGTCCAAATCGTTCTTGTTTTGTTCAGACAAGCGCATTAATTTTGAATATTTAACTTTATCGTGGTCTAACATTAGATCGACAGTAATTTTTGATAAATTTTACCATTTGTTTAAATAAATATCAATATCTAGACGGTATAGATGGGTGGTTGATTATTTATGAGTTTGTGCTTCTTTTGCCACCTAACAACAACATATTTATGGGGTTTTTTTTTCTTCTATTATTTACGATAGTGAACGGTCTGAGGTAGGAGTACGTCTTTCATCAAGTGCTGCCAGTCTTTTTGTTTTTACGGCATCATCATATGGTTAGCTCTATAAACACACACGATTTGTACATGTTGATTTCAAGAGCCGATTATATTGAAGTCATCTATTTGAATCCAAGGGCTTAATGTAAAAAAAAAAACAAACAAATTGGCTTGCTTTTCTCAAACTTGACTAGATTTATGAAATTGATAATGCCGTTTCAAAATGAGACGGGATTAACTATTTATACTAAGAAATGGAAAATATTTGTTATCAGAAGTAGGAGTATACAAAGAAACTCACTTTCCTCTTGCATATATGTGACCCTCCGTCTCAAAATGGTATTATGTCGGGGTGATTCAGACCCCAAAAAGTGAATTTAGAGATAGAATGATGAGAAATTGGAGCTTAGAAGTTTTTGCCATGCAAGAAATAGTACTTATACTCCACCATAACATACAGAAATTAAACCCAAGTTGGATATTTGTGGCTATGAATTCAATTTCCCTTACCGAGTGGATCCCGACATAATACCGCTTTGATACGGCGGGTCACATATTAAAAAAAAATATAAGTAAAGTAAAGATTAATTATACAAGTTGTAGCATCAAGTTTATCCCACTATTAATGCGTTTTGAGATGAACAATTCTAATGTTTTTCTTAAGGTCGACTTGTGTAAGTTTCATTGAATGGCTTATTAATTGGGTTATTCTTTTCTTTTTTTTTTACATAGGATTAAAATTGTCTCTTAAACTTTAGTTGGTAGTTTTTTGTTTTTTTTTGTTTTTTGTTTTTTAAAATTTATCCCCTTCTGTGATGTTTTTGTTATTTCAAATATGTTTCGTTTTCCATTTTAGAATTCTTAAAAAGGTGCAAAAAAGCCTTTGTGCCCCAAAAGTGTGTTGCTGTACTGTTTTCAACAAAATCATTTCATTTGACCAAACAAGGTACGTTTTGGGCTAAAAACAACGTCCACTTTTTTTTGCTGGTCTGGTAACCTAATCATTTTAGACTCGTGTTGAAATGGAAATCAATAGCAATGTGTGTGTTTGTGTGTGTGTGAATGAGTATGTGTCAGCCAAAGTAATTTGTAATTTAAGCGCTTAGAGTCTGGTGTCTCGGAGTTATAGCGCTTTATAAGTTTTCAGCATTATTATTATTATTATATTATTATTATTATTATTATTATTATTATTATTATTATTATTATTGTTATTATTATTTATTATTATTATTATTATTATTATTATTATTATTATTATTATTATATTATTATTATTATTATTATTATTATATATTATTATTAATATTACTATTTTTTTAAAATGACGCAAAATACTATAGGTCTATATACAAAAATGTTATTCTAGGTCCGGTTATCAGACCTACAAAAAAAATTACATTGACTCATAATCATTACTTAGCAACAAAATCGGTATGAAAGGGGTTTTATTTCTCTTTCATTTTCTTTTTTTTTATTCTTTCGAATCTGAAATATTCATCTAATCTTTTATAATGTCGCATTCCACAGCTCAAATTAATGAAAAACGATAGAGAAACCAGGACAAGTAATTCTATTTTGAAAATAATATACTAAATTTTATTCAATATTTCTTTTGCTAACAATCAAAGTAAGCATCATATATGTCAACATATTCGTATAAAACTAGAGCAATAGAAAAAAAAGAAAATTTCGAATAATAAACAAATAAATTCCTGTTTTCGTGAAAGCCTTTGGTGGTTGAAAAGTGACAGAAACAGAATCATACAGATAAGTCAGTTCAATGTATATAATAAAATTATCTGTACATGCTTGCTTTTTGTTTTGTTTTATAAATTTACAAGAAGATGATATTTATCATTTTATTTCGGAGTGCAATTATTACTCTGTGACCCTTATGACATTGCATATTAAGAATATGGAAACTAGATTTACAAGAATAAAACAGGGTTTTGTAAAGCAAAAAGTCATGAATAATTATCATATGAATATGTAATAAGATTCCAAACCTTTATAATTTTTTTCCACACTTAAATATAATGAATACAGGATTTCATCGTTTCATCTCTATCATTGGCCAGACAAAATCAATGATGAAGATGTATATGACAGATGCAGAGTACAACCAGTCAGTATTCAAATAAAGACACAAAGATGGAAACTGTTTTGAAAAGTACTCCGACGAGATGAAAATATTCTAACACAAACCTCGATGGATGATTATTTCAAACAAGGAGCCAAATACAGAGGGCGTACACCAACTTCTCTTACAACAACATTGAATCAAGATCTCAAAAATATATCAAATATATTGAGAAACAACAACCGAAGATTTGATTTCAATAACACAAGGAAACATCCAATTGCCTTAGCACCTTAATATACATGATGACATTCAAAAGCTTAGAACACTTGCACTGGGCAGAGATTTATGGAAATAACTTACTAACTGGATGCTAGAAACAGATTGACAAACCCGAAGTAACACACACACATTCACGGTTAGCGTCCATTGAGACAGCGCAGCCATATTAATTCATTATCTATCGCTCATTCAACACGCGACTTCATTCATAATTTTCGTGATAACTTGGGACCAGGAAGAAGAAGAAAAATAAGAAATATTATATCAAACTGTATGGTGAAATATAAAACCATTTTACTAAATATCATTACAACAAAAAGATACCGCCCCCCCCCCCCAACCCCGAATTTAACAAGAGGACAACAAAGAAGTCATCTACAATAAAAAAAAATAGTCGTCGAATGAATAAATTTTCTTATTGGGGCCACATTGTAGTCTCGTATCAATATAAAACGGTATCTTATAAAGCAATTTGAGCACGAGGGTAGATATTACAAATATATAATAAGTAGTAGTAATTGCTTGCTACCCTTTGGATAGGACGCTAGTCTTTCGCAAAGTACTTTCCGCCAGATCTAACAGACCCAGCTACCCAATCACTGCTTCGTGGACAGGGGGTTCAGGTAAAAATCTCGACTACACCCGGGATCGATCTCGGTCCCTTTGATTGTGAAGCGAGTGCTCTACCAACTGAACTATCCGGACCCCCAGAGTGAATATTGCGTTATATGAAAACTCGAGTTATGTCTAATGTCTGCATTCATAATATGCGCCCTTTACACATAAACTGTTCTCCTTATTTTCTTAGGTGTTTCAGACCCAAAAAAGTTTCAAACAACTATAAAAACATAATTTTTGAATTTCACATAAATAAAACAAAGTTATTAAATATATAGATAGCTTAATAAATATGCATCTAAAATCATAAAACATGGAAAAGGCGACAACAACAGGAAAAACTCTAGATTTTAATCACACATCTACTCAGCTGTTTTTTGATGATTTCCTAAACTAGAATTTGTGTTATCCAGTATACTGTAGTGAATGAATCTGCTTGACGTCGACTCATTTAAGTGGTATGTCATTGATTATTGGTGTCGATATTTTTAACTAAAATGAAGTTCCTTCAAGAAGAGAAACTCTTTCACTGAGGGTTGTTATTTGCTCCTTAAGAGGCTGGCCCAGGATTTCTGTAATCTGTTGATAGACAGAAGATACAAGGAATGTATTGTCCAGAAATGGAACAGTTTGAAATTTGAAACAAAGAATGCAAAATCTATGGATTATTTCAAAGTGTTAGTAGACAGGGAATTATATGGTGAGCGATGTATATATGACGAATAATACTTGTTTCCACTGCTGACGACATGGCTTTCAATCTTGTATGTATATATTATGCATTGCTCTATTTTTATGGTTATCTTCTATATGCGTGTGTGTGTGTGTTTGTGTGTGTGTGTGTGCTTGTCTGTGTGTGTATGCTTTGCAAGTCACGGTTAAAGATATATGTTTGTACACCACATATACATGAGTACATTTAAGTTGAAATACTATCTTTACCACGTGTATCATTATTGTAATCTTTAATCAATAGATTTATAGCATTACTATTAATATTAAGGGCATTCAAGGGATTTTATCCTATTTTGCCCTATCCCACATGTTATATTATCTTAATGATTAATGACTATGTGACCGATCCTGTCGTACTCGGTAAAGGGCAAGTCCATTTCATTATCACTGACGTGGCATTCAGAGACATTAAAAGGACCGTAGATTTACATTGTAGGAAACCATAGAGAAAAGAATGATGGTCTGCAAAGCCACTCCACACTAATAACATGTTCCCCTGGGGAAAAAAGTTGCTTTTACTCAGTAACAAGAACGTGCTGGAGCAAAATTATGATCACTAGTTTACAGATAAATGTTTTGACCTTAGTGATGATTTTTTATGGACTTTCCCAACAACAAATTTTAAAACATTTGGCCAGAAAACTCATTCTTCAAATATCGATCGATTACAATGAGCAATCTTGTCAAACAACTCTCACGCCTGGGACTTCATTAAAGGATTCCTGGAAGTCCCAGGTTTGAGAGTTTAGGATAAGTCGAGGGTCATTTTGATCAATCGATATTAATTTGAAGAACCAGTTTTCTGGCCTAAATTCCTAACGTGTTTTTTTTCTCTCCCAAGAATGGCAGAATCGTCTCAAAACCCGAGAGTAATCAGTACAAACCATCGATAGATATTGCTATTTGTGTTTGTTTGTTCCGGTCCCTTTTTGAGGATTTCAAATTGCTGCCATTTGTTTAAGGATTACCGTAACCGAGGTATATTAAAAAGGCGAATTTGAAAAAAGAAAATACCGAGAGTGGATATAACAGCATCATGTTAAGAGTAGATTGAAAAATCTTAAGCTGAGGCTGTTTTTCTCATTTTCACTGGAATGATTTTATGCCTGCAGATTGTTTGATGAGAGCATCATTTAAAAGTAAAAGATAAACAAAATTATGCTATTATTATCTAAACTAGGAAATAATTAATTGTACTGATGTATCCTGATGGAGTGAATATGATGCTTTAAATTAGAATTTAAGCCCAAATTATACAATTTGAGTTAAAGTTGACGTAATTGTACGTAATTGCAGGTCTGATAGCCTAAAATTATAATGAGCTCATTGTTGTACTAATGGAAATACTCTCAAACCAAGCTGATAGCTAAATTATAATGCTCTGTTGTACTGATGGAAATACTCTCAAACCAAGCTGATAGCCTAAAATTATAATGAGCTCATTGTTGTACTAATGGAAATACTCTCAAACCAAGCTGATAGCCTAAAATTATAACACTCATTGTTGTATAATGAAATACTCTCAAACCAAGTGATGCCTAAAATTATAATCAGCTCATTGTTGTACTAATGGAAATACTCTCAAACCAAGCTGATGGCCTGAAATTATAATCAGCTCATTGTTGTACTAATGAAAATACTCTCAAACCAAGCTGATGGCCTAAAATTATAATCAGCTCATTATTGTACTAATGGAAATACTCTCAAACCAAGCTGATGGCCTAAAATTATAATGAGCTCATATTTTTACTGATGGATATATACTCTCAAACCAGCTGATGGCCTAAAATTATAATGAGCTCATTGTTGTACTAATGGAAATACTCTCAAACCAAGCTGATGGCCTAAAATTATAATGCAGCTCATTGTTGTTCTGATGGAAATACTCTCAAACCCAGCTGATGCCTAAAATTATAATGAGCTCATTGTTTGTACTAATGGAATACTCTCAAACCAATGTTTGCTAAAATTAAATAGCGTCATTGTTTATTAATGGAAATACTCTCAAACCAAGCTGATGGCCTAAAATTATAATGAGCTCATTGTTGTTCTGATGGAAATACTCTCAAACCCAGCTGATGGCCTAAAATTATAATGAGCTCATTGTTGTACTAATGGAAATACTCTCAAACCAAGCTGATGGCCTAAAATTATAATGAGCTCATTGTTGTTCTGATGGAAATACTCTCAAACCCAGCTGATGGCCTAAAATTATAATGAGCTCATTGTTGTACTAATGGAAATACTCTCAAACCAAGCTGATAGCCTAAAATTATAATGAGCTCATTGTTTTACTGATGGATATACTCTCAAACCGAGGCAAAATATTGTTTATTACAAAATGTTAACTCAAGCCCATAGTTGCGTTCCGTTATCGGATCTGTTATTATGTGCACGATATCGTAAATGAGGAGAGTGTATTATTTCTTACATCTGAAATATCAAAAATTAATGTTAATAGGCATCAACAGTCACTTCCTTCGTAATGGCACATTGTAACTTAGTAACTGGTTCTAAACTATCGGAACAATGGCGGATGCCTTTATGAAATACTTCTCCGACGAGCATAAAAGTGTATCCGGAGGAGAAAAAATTATAAATCTGATCATGCTTTGACTTTTATCCATTCTGATCACATAACATGTGAAAAAGTTGTAGCCAGCATGAAGAATAAAAAGTACCAATTTTCTTTGTTTAGAACCACGCTGATTGCCGTTGCTGGGCGGCGTGACATCAGACTATTGGATCCAATTGTCACTGAATTTTCGTCATCCAGTTGAGTCCACCGTAATACGGGATTCCTGCTTTGGTCATAAATCATGTAGTGGTGATATTTTACCATTGGACAGTTATTGCATTAAACATTTCTTTTCTTTTTTTTATCTTTTTTTTTCAATGTTTTCTTTGTTGATGTTTTTAAACAATGTCGAAACTGAACATATATTAATGGTGGGCGGAATAAAATAAGGGAAAACCGCTGCTTAAAATGTAGGAATATAAATATGGTATATGCAATTCATTTAGTGCCTGAAAATAAAATAGGAATATATACAAGAGGAAAGGAAAGCCAACCCCCCCCCCCCCCCCCCAACAACCAACACTCAAAAATAAAACATGCAGCTTTTTTATTGTGATTTTTAAAAATTGTTAAATAAGGATGTATTGGCCACGATAAATTATTCATTTTTATTTAGTGTCTGTCATAATTGTAGGTATTGTATTAAATTAATTACATAGAAAACTACTTTAAATGTAATTTATACGTTGATCTTCTGCCCATCGAGTAATGGAAAATGCTTGTAATTTTTTTTAATCAAATTGATTTCGACATTTTAAAATTCTAATAATATGGAAGAGGCCAGTCGGGAGTTGCTTAGTGATTTTATTGGTCCCGACTGATAGATACTCTGCTATGGTCTAAGGGAGATGATCATAATTTTATCATCCCCTGATGTGACTAACGTAAATTTAGAGTTGATCTCAATCTTTGGTCACGTGCCTAACTCACAGACCTTGGTTTTTATTCAGTCCTTGTATAGTCTTATTTCTTGTTAGCGCGTGGACATGTGTGTAGTAATGGAGATGACGGGTTGTTTGATATAATAATGAAATGTAACTTTGTTGCGTTTAAATGTGTTTTTGTTTTGTTTGCTTTGGTTTATTATTGATTTTACTTGCTTTGAATTGTTAATTGGAAATTATAGGTAAATGTATGAGCTATATTCGCCTAAAAATAAACCATTGATAAGCTATAATATAAATCTATAATCTTATATTATCTTCATGGTATCCCACAATACTCACAAGTTGAA
The DNA here is from genome assembly GCF_034508935.2 of Berghia stephanieae. Taxonomy (NCBI): domain Eukaryota; kingdom Metazoa; phylum Mollusca; class Gastropoda; order Nudibranchia; family Aeolidiidae; genus Berghia; species Berghia stephanieae. Next base: position 9,134,003 of record NC_088368.1, on the reverse strand, counting down.
TGAGCAGTTGGACAAGAAGGTCAATCAGTCTGTCCATTGGTCCTTCAGTCATCCTCCTTGCTCGGGGATTTGATCTCAAGAAATCCTGTACAGCAGGAAGTGATTTCCAATCATAAGCTTGTGATTGCTGCACAGCGCATGCGCAGAAGAACACAACAGCGGCGACGATTGCAAGACGTAGATAGGCCATTTTTGATCTGAAAAAAAAAATATTTAAAAAATAAAAATTAACCCAATTGAGCTAAAATGAGAAATAGGAATTGTGTGTTGTTCCTCGTATAATAGGAATTTCCAGGGAGATAAATCTGTGATCTTAACCCTCTCTTTATCAACGATAAGAAAATAGTCACGTTCGTTAAGATGCTACCAACAACTTTCTCATCTGATGATTCTTGTTTCTCATACTTGACACTGTATTGTAGCGCTCATTTTGCTGAACAATATTATGCATAGAATATACTTGTTAATCTTCTGTTTGAGTAAGAAAAATCTATTTTTGTGTTGGGTGGATGTGAAGTTTTGGGGAAAATTCTGAAACTGCTCGGTAAAGAGAGGGTTAAACTAAATTGAAGATATTAATAGTTCCTTCATGACCAAATTAATACGAAGCAAACATTTCGACCTCCTATAGATTAGACAGAAACCTGGTAGATTAAATTTAATATCATGTTGTGTTTGGCTATTCTGTCGTACTCTGGAAAAATCCATATAAAAACATTTGGCCAGAAAACTCGTTCTTCAAATCTCGATCGATTTAAATGACCCTCATCTTGGCAAAAACTCTTAAACCTGGGACTTCGCGAAGTCAATCGTTACATCAACTAAATTAAAATTAAAAACAAGAGAAAAAATAACTTGATTAATTATATAGCGCAATGTGCCCAAAGCACTTTACAAGTGGTTACAAGCCAACAGTAACACTTACAATGTAGTACGAGACATGACGCCTGTTAAGCAATATTACATATTTTCCCCGACAGAGACAGCGCTGTTAACAGCCAAATACTCATTTTACACCTGAATACCATGAGATAATGTGAGTAAAGAGCCTTTTTCAAGGACTCAACTATTCTCCGGTGACAGCAGAACTTTGAAACCAGAACCTTCCGATCCGAAGGCAAGTGTTATACTACTAGACCACATGGACGCTTAACATTGAGTCAGACTACAAGTGATATTATTCAGATATTTTTGTAACAAACTCTTTCAATTAGACATTTACAAAATAAAAATCGTTTGAGCGGTAGATTGAAATATTTCTTAATCTTGAACCTTTGTGTTTTGTAATCCGGTCTTCATGTGCGGCTATGTGGTCTAGTGGTATGACACTCGCTTTCGGATCGGAAGGTCCTGGTTCGAGCCTCGCTCGGCGCATAGTTGAGTCCTTTGAAAAGGCTCTTTACTCACATTTTCTCAACGGACTCAGATGTAAAATGAGTACCTGGCCTTTAGCAAAAGGCCGAAAAAGAAATTATAATATCGCCTAACAGGCGTCGTGTCTCGTTCTACATGTTAAGTGTTGCTGTTGGTTAGGGACCCCTTGTAAAGCGCTTTGAGCACGATTAGTGGATATTGAGCTATATAAAAACTCAAGTTCTTGGCAGCGATTGGGAAAACGCCATGAATTTGATAATACACACATGCATCTTTGAAAAGGATTATCATTTTTAAAAATGTCATTCTGGCTCAGCAATACAGTATCTACTCTTTTCGAAAGCGACATTACTAGTTTGCTGTTGTTGTTGTTGTTGTTGTTGTTGTTGTTGTTGTTGTTGTTGTTGTTATTATTATTATTATTATTATTGTTATTATTATTATTATTATTATTATTATTATTATTATTATTATTATTATTATTATTATTATTATTATTATTATTATATTATTGTTGTTGTTATTATTATTATTATTATTATTATTATTATTATTATTACTATTATTATTATTATTATTATTATTATTATTATTATTATTATTATTATTATTATTATTATTATTATTAAATTCATATCATCATTAGTTAAGAGTTAAGTTGAGGAAATCGGGTGATTATGACACAGGTTCAACACCACCACAAATTAATAACCACCATCCAAGTTTTTGAGTAACGTAACGTTATGTACGAAAATAATTTCCTACTTACTGATAGGGAAGAGTTCAGAATCGCTCAACGAAGACGGCGAGTGATGAAAGTAATAATATGTCTCAAGAATAGTGAATAACATTATTGCAACGAGTCCCCAAGATTTATAGCCTTGGTTTCAGGAGATAACGGATACAAACAAAAATTTACTTTGACGTAATTAATTTATTATCAATTATAAATCAACACGATTAACTTTCCGGATCGAAATCTGAATGAATATTTATTTACGGATATAATGGCCACAGTAAATTCAACGCAAGGCGTGTGGGAAGTAGGAAATATTATACGTTCACGGTCACAACTCACGACCCGGTCCTTTCACTAACCCTTAATGTCCACGTAATTATGTGTAAGACAAAAAGGTATCAATTTTTAAAAACTTGAGCCTTACAAAGCGCTTTATAAAGGGTCCCTGACCAACAGCAACGCGTAACATATAGAACGAGACATAAGCCTGTTAGGCGCTATAACAAATATTTATTTCAGACATAGACAACACTGGTAACGGCCAGGTACTTATTTTACACCTGATTTCGATGAGAGAATGTGAGTCAAGAGCCTTTTCCAGGGACTCAACTGTGCGCCGAGCGAGGCTCGAACTCAGAATCATCCGATCCGAAAGCGAGTGTCATACCACAAAACCACACAGCTGAACAATGAAATCGAAACAAATAGAAAAATAAAAAGTAATCAATTATCTATTAGAGACATCCTGAGTTTTTATTTATTCAATGAAACATGATTGTATCAAACAGAAATAAAAGGTAAATCTTGACATTTTGTAAAAAGTCCATAATTCGTGATGATTAAATGGGAGCGCAGGATATCGGTAGATTTCGTTAAATTTTAACTTGACAGTTTCTTTTATAAAGATAAGTCACAATACAAAAAAAAACAAACAAACAAAAAAACAAACAAAGAAAGATAAAAAAAAGAAAGAAAAAAGAAAGTGAAAAGTTAGTTGATAGAAATAATTTCACTTTTTATTTTTTGGTGGGGGGAGGGGGTGATTCCACTGATTGAGCTGTTGAATGCAACCCACGATTAATTTTCTTTCAGCCACTGCTGCCTTGTTTCGTATTTAATTAATTTTTGGGCTATTTCATGCTGAGTTTGCAATGGTGGCAAGATGCTACGGTTTGGTTTGTTTTGGGTTTTTTTTTCTGACATTAACATTTGTGGATATGAGGACTTGATAATAATAATAATTTTATACTGTTTTTTAATAAATGCAATCAAACTGCGACGCTCGTCCTACCTGTCTATCTCCGATTGCTATCAATCACAAGGAAAAAAAAAACAACAATAATATTATTAGTGACTTTGTGATTTATGTGTCGAAGAAAAGTAGAGGGCGGGGTCCGGGTTTGATGAAATTCATAGTTGGAGAGGGCTTACAAACAATAAAGAAAATTTGACTTCGTGTTATGTCAATAAACTGTTATGAGATTTTTGTTTGTTTGGTTATTCGAGTTGAAGGTATAACCGCCTTTAAATGATTTCCAGCAGAACCAACTGACCCTCCAGTTTATGAGCATTTTTCACAATATTTATATGTTTTGATACATTGATGTGCGGAGGGCACTGAAGAATTGTATCAAAGTGCTCATGACGTGTGTGGTTTGTTTGTTTTGTTTTTTGTGTGGGGGGGGGGGGGGGGGGGGGCGTTTTTAGGAATTTTACGGCCCTTCATCACTTATAGAAAGGACGAAATTGACGTCACTCAGCTCTTTGTTATTGTTTTCAGACAGCCATTTCGGTGATAAGTTCATCCTCATCATCATCATCAGCATCATCATCATCATCATCATCATCATCATCATTATCATCATCATTATTATTATTATTATTATTAATATCATTATTATTATTATTATTATTATTATTATTATTATTATTATTTATTATTATTATTATTATTATTATTATTATTATTATTATTACTATTATTATCACGACGACTGAGACTCCAACCCCCACCCACCCCTCCCTCCCCCTTTGCACTCCGCCAAGGAGTCTGATCATCCACCGAGGTCAAGATACTACGTCATAACGATAATAATACTATAAATAAACCACAACACTATTGCCTCAGGTATGTTTTGGATGGACAGTAAACAGGACACATACCCTGACCCTGGTCTACGTCAACCATCAAAGGATCACGCAGGTATTACTGCATTACACTGAGAAAATATCTTTTTAAATATTTTAGCTGGAAAACTTCCATTGTAGTATTATTATCTAAAAAAAAATGTTAATTGATCTTTTATACTGCGCAACATCCATTAAACGTGCTCAAAGCGCTTTCCAAGGGGTCCCTGGCCAACAGCAACATTTAACATGTAGGACGGGGCATGACGCCTATTAAGCGATTTTACCAAAAAAAATGTCGAACAAAGACGACGCTGTTAATGGCCAGGTACTCATTTTACAACTGAGTACGGTGAGAGAATGTGAGTAAAGAGCCTTTTCCGAGGACTCAACTATACGCCGAGTGAGGCCGTTAACAGCGTTGTCTGTGTCCGAAAAATATATTTGTAATGTTTTAATAGGCCTAACAGGCGTCATGTCCTGTCCTACATGTTAAGTGTTGCTGTTGGCCAGCATTGAGCACGTTTAGTTGATATCGCGCTATATAAAAAGCTCATTTTTTTAAAAGCTTACAGATCTTATTATGGACATGTCTCCTAAGGTCTAATACTCTTGTAAAGTAGCAAAAATAAAAATCTCATATTTCAGGCCACATTAAATTTAATATTTCTTGTTGACTTCTGGTTTAACCAAAGTAACTGCCCTACTACTCTGGAAAGACACGTATTTAAAAGTTTGGCCAGAAAACTTTTTGGCCTCCTGTTTAACTCCTAGAGATTTTTGCTACTTTTCAAAATTTGACAAAATGTATTAAAATGAGCATGTACATAGATCTTTTTATTCAAATACCGTTAACATGTAAAAATGAAAAACATTAGCTTTGATACTACGCCTATAATTGTCTCATAAACATTTAATAAATAGGCATAGGATAAAAGTAACCTGGGTAAACTACGGATATAGTCGGTGTTAGGGTTGAGTGAGTTAACCAATTAACTGTCCTACCCTGGAAAAACACGTATTAAAAAATATGGCCAGAAAACTCGTCCTTCAAATATAGATCGATTTACTTGGCCCTCATCTTGGCGAAAACTCTCAAACTTCACATTCATGAATCAGTTACAATCAGGGCATTTCATGTCTATTCGGTGGGACGAATGAGATCCCTGCAATTTGACATCGAACAAATACAGTCCAGCCTGTATTAAGACGGAACCAAATGGGCACGAGGGAAAAAATTCGTTATAGACAGGATTACGTCTTATACAGGTTTTCATTATTTCCCACGAAGAAGCCTAAAGTGCAAAGCACATGCTTATGTATCCATACTCACAGCCACACTAAACCATTTCTATTAGACGACACACAGAAAACGATAGACACATTTGTCATTTTTCTTGATAGTGCAATGTTTTTAAAAAAAGGTTTTGCATTTGTTTGTTTGTTTGTTTGTCATTGTTTTCTTGCTGATGTTGTCGACATTGTGGATTTATATCTTTTTGAAATGATCGCCTCCTTCTAAACCCTCTTCCGCACTAGGACAGGACTGTCCTGGGACAGTCCTGTCCCAAATCTGTAACATATAGAATTTAGAGAAATCTTCCGCACCTATTGGGACGGGACAAAACAGTCCCGTTGTGTCTCAAGCAGTTGTGAAATGCTACAAAATCAACGGGACAGGACTGTCCCAGTCCCGTGTTCATATCGTTTGTGATAGTAGAAAAATATAGCAGTCTTCCGCACTAGGACAAAAAAGTCCCCGACTTGGCGGCGCCGTGTCAAAATTGAAATGCCTGTCTTTATTTTCTACTTTATTTTCTACTACTACTATTACTACTACTACTACTACTACTACTACTACTACTACTACTACTACTACTACTACTACTACTACTACTACTACTACTACTACTACTACTACTGTTGCTTCTGCTGCTGCTAATGCCACTAATATATTAATACCTACATCCCTTATATTTTGTATTTATTTCCAATTCCATTGTATTTATTTTCCAACAATAGTCCACATTTTATTTTAGTTCACTTTCTATACTACATTATACAGTTCCTCCCCGCCTCCCCTCTTTTGACATAATTAAGTACGCACCTTTTATAAATTTCTATTGACTTACTTGACTTAGATGCCTTTCGCGTCTCGACCGAAAGATCGGGTCGCCTTGGCCGTTTCCAGTATTTCCTGTGTGAGGTGTCTCCAATATTGCCGGTCCTCTGCTAGGGTTCTCAGATTTTCAAGGTCCCCTGCCGTTATGAGACTAATGCTTTGTCCAAGTGTTGTGAGGTTTTTGTTTAGGATCACAGGGAGTGTTGTGATCGGTCTTCCTCTGAAAAGGTTCCCGTGTTTTTGGAAGTATCCCGACATGGCTTGGTTTGCTGGTATGTTTTTGTCCCTGCGTAGTATGTGACCGAAAAGTTGCCATCGTTGTTGTAAAATGTCAAGGGAGATTGGTCTTTCTTTTGTGATCTTATAGAGTGATTCATTTGAGATCTTTTTGAGGTATTTGAGGTCCAGTACCCTTCTTAGCTGTGTGCGATGGAAGGCATCCAGATGTTCTTCTTCGGATTTTGTCAACGCCCAAGTGCCGCAGTTATACAGAAGTACCGGTTTTACAAGAGCATGGTACAGTTTCAGTTTGGTTTTTCTCTTTATTTTGTCACCTCTAATCCATACATTGGTGAGTTTACTGAATGCGGCATTTGATAGCTGTTTTCTTCTTTGTACATCCTCGGTGTCTCCAATTAGTGAGCCGACTTTCTTTGTTCTTTTCCATCCCTCTTTGTTCCTCGATATTGTTGTAAATTCGGTTTTATTGGCATTGACTTGGAGGTTATATTTCATGAGGGTATTTTGTATGATGTCTATATTTGCTGGTGTTGATCCAATAAAATCGACATCATCTGCATAGGCGATTTCTCTAGGGATTGCATTCTCAATATGAGTCGTTGGTTTTGGAATGACTTTTCGAACTTCTTTCAGAGCGTGTTCTAAGTATATTGTGAACAGAATCGGGCTCAGACTATATCCTTGGGGGGGGGGGGGGGGGGGGGGGGGGGGTCCCGATGTTACTTTCGAACTGCGTCTGTTTTGTGGCCCCGTATATCCTTGGTTGTATCTTTGTGTTGCTGAGGAGAAATCGGATTATTCGGAGCTCGTCTTCGTCTACTATTTCTGTTAATATCTCCAAAAGTTTTCCTCTGTCGATCGTATCAAAGGCTGCGGACATATCGATTCCGGTTATTGTTATGGATATGTTTTCTTTGAGTGCCTTTGCTGCCAACCATTTATGTGTCCATACAACGTCCGATGTGCTTCGGTCTTGGCGAAACCCGCTTTGGCTATGTGATAGATAATTTTCTATTTTCGGTCTAATTCTGTTGAGGACAATAGTTGACAGTGTTTTTCTTATGGTATTCAGTAATGTTATTGGGCGCAGGTTGTTTACGGGTCCTTTCGTTTTTCCTGGTTTTTGTATTGTAATTAGGACACCGCTGTTTATGTCCCAATCTTTGTGTGTTGAGAATATTTTGTTCATTATGTTTGCAATGCTCAGATCCAGGGAGAGGGTACCGCATTTCAGCAATTCAGCGGGAATTTCATCTTCGCCTGGGGATCTGTTATTGTTTAGGCACTTTATGCTATTTCTAACTTCAGTTGTTGTGATGCGGTTGTTTAGGTCTCTAGGGTTTCCTGAGAAGGGCGATATTTGTGAGACTTGTTTGTGAAATTTCTGCTGGAAGTGGTCAGTTACAATGTCAAGGATATCGTTGGGATTTGTTGTCTGTTTGCCAAATTTCTATTGCTCTGTTTTAATTCGCGCTTCCTCACAAAGTAGCATACAATTTCCTGCCCACCAATGTTTTTGTTTGTGCATCTTAACAACGCCACTACCACATTATCTCATTCGTCTGTAGTTTTTAATGCATCATGTGTTGTTGATGAACCCGAAACGTCCATTTTATCTGTTTTGGTATATTAAACTGAAGCTTACATTCAATTTCACAGTTATAATTTATTTATGTATTTCAATTCTGAATATAAAAAAGCAAGAACAATTCAAAAAATAATTCTATGTGATGAAACCACGTACAGAAGGCATATCAACATAAACATTTTCGGCAATTTAAAAACGTATGTTTATAAATATAATTTAAGAAGTGCCAAACTGTGACACAGCAGTAACGTGTCTAAAACCGGTCGCACATCAATTCGGTAACTTGTGGGATCAAGTATCTTTATCTTTATTTATTTCGGGAATTCTCAATGAAAATATTTTTAAGTAAGTCCTTCTGAGCCACTTGGACTCATTGTAAGACAAATTAAGTCCTTTAGAGCCTTGTAGCCAATGGTGCAGGAGTTATCCCGGTTTCAATAGCGCAAAGCGGACAATTAATGTATTTGTTTGAAAACCTTTGAACGGGACGCTAGTCTGTCGCAGATTACTATCCCAGCTTGACAGGTACCCTTTTACACCTGAATGGACTGAGTGATTGGAGTAAATTTTCTTGCTCTAGAAAGTACAAATTGGCTTCGGTCGGAATCGAACACAGAACCTCTGAGTCCAGAGTACATCGCGCTAACCATGGGCCATCTTGCCTCCTAAGCTTATAAATCCGGAACTTATCCATATTTCTGTGGCGTTGAGCAGACAGATAACAGTTTTAATTTTTAAAAAAATAAAATTCCCTTTTTCATCCCATAGGGGAAATTTTTCTCGAGGGTCTATTCCAAGGGAAGACTGGAATAACCCAGGCGTCAGCCGCAATGCAGCGCCGCAAATTTAGCTAGGACGAGGTATAATCCAGGCGTCAGCCGCAGTGCAGCGCCGCAAATTGAGCTAAGCGAGGTGACTTAGTCAACTGATGCCTTTCGGGTACGAAGCATGCTGACTTTCTATTATCCTCTTGAATGATGCTAGTCCGTCAAAGATTACTTTCATCAGCGAACTGGTACTCATTTGCACCTGGGTAAAATGAGATGATTCCAAGAAAGTCATTTTAGGATAAGATCGGAGATCACCATAGAGTCTACGGAATTGACCCTTGAGCAATCTTTGGGTCATTAAAGGATTCACCCAATATTGTTTTCTCTTTCAATTTGTCTTTTTTTCCACGTAGTGAAGCACAGAAATATGCAATCTCTATTTCATCCATTACAAGTAGTAGTAGTAGTAGTAGTAGTAGTAGTAGTAGTAGTAGTAGTAGTAGTAGTAGTAGAAGTAGTAGTAGTAGTAGTATAGTAGTAGTAGTATAGTAGGTAGTAGTGAGTAGTAGTAGTAGTAGTAGTAGTAGTAGTAGTAGTAGTAGTAGTAGTAGTAGTAGTGTAGTAGTAGTAGTAGTAGTAGTAGTAGTAGTAGTAGTAGATAGTAGTAGTAGTAGTAGTAGTAGTAGTATGTAGTAGTAGTAGTAGTAGTAGTAGTAGTAGTAGTAGTAGTAGTAGTAAGTAGTAGTAGTAGTAGTAGTAGTAGTAAGTAGTAGTAGTAGTAGTAGTAGTAGTAGTAGTATAGTAGTAGTAGTAGTAGTAGTAGTAGTAGTAGTAGTAGTTAGTAGTAGTAGTAGTAGTAGTAGCTAGAGTAGCAGCAGCAACAATAATATTACTCTTGCTATAAGAATATTTCATGATTATATAAATCTTATGTAAACAAATCCCATTGTTCAGTGTAAAAAATCATTATCGTCATGTCGTATCTTATGTTGATTCATAAAATGTGAATTATTAGAGTTGCAATTGCCTACAAATACACTTTTGAATCTTGTAAAATAAATAAATAATGCATTCGCGCAGGTGTGCCCTGGGACAGTCCTGTCCTAGTGCGGAACCCCTTTTGAATAGAAGTTTTCTCCAGCGGGACAGGACAAATTTGTCCCGGGACAGTTTTGTCCTAGTGCGGAAGGAGTCTAACATTTTCTTGGCTTGATTATGATTTTTTTCTCAGCAAAAAGAAAAAATAATAATAACACAAAATTAAAAAAAAAAATCTTAATGCGAGAGATACTGACACTGATAAAAGATCTTGCTTTCAAATTTCATCATTGATTCAGTTACCAACCAATCACCCGCAATTCCAATTCATTGACAACGATTATGGTCGTGGTATGCCAACCACCTTGATTCCAAAGTAAAAATGAACAACGCAAACGTCATTTTTATTTATTCTCTCCCCTGCAGGTTCAATATCTTATGTCTTTTGATAAATTATGTGTGTTACTCGATTCATTTCATTTATTTGATGTAATGAAATACGTTGAGACGGCCATCAATCCTATCATTTTTAACACACCAACTGACCACAAACACCCGGGGCGATTTTCGCACATTGGGTTATATTTCCTTAATTGGTTTATTGGTTTCCAAACGTTCGTTTTAGTGGCTAATCCTTCAAAACATTAACATTTGAAAAAAATATGAATGATTACTTGAGAAAAGCGTTACTCTTGAGAGCGACCAGGCCATTCAGCTGGAGTTTATCACCGGTTTTCGATTTCTTTTCTGTATTTCTTCCAAACGTTCGTTTTAGCGGCTAAACCTTCAAAACATTAAAATTTGGAAAACACATTAATGAGATCTTGTGAAAAAGGGTTACACTTGAGAGCAACCAGGACGACCATTTAGCCGGAGACTATCATCTTTTTTTTTTTTCGTTTTTTTTTCCCCTAAGCTGAATAATGTTACTCTATGAATATGACGTATGTCTACCGCAGGGAGCTTTCTGTCAGCTCTAATAGTTGACCAAGCTACCTTGATGGACAGGTTCAAAGAGAAATGGACAGAAATAGCTAATAACAGGAATAAAGGGTTTTCATAGTTTGTCACAAAGTGATTTTTGACCATCCTCATTGTTTCTTCACTTCTTCAAAAGTTGCGACATAGAAATCACTCGGTATTAGGTAATACATTGAAAGGATATACCTATTTGTATTTTTTACGAACCACATGGCGCTTGGGAGGGTATTCATGCAGGTCACAGAAGGAGTAATGTTAGGAATATTTGGAGAAAATAAGCAAGGTAGTTTTTAAAATATTATAGGTTTTGCAAATTCGTGAAATACTTCCCAAATTTGGGATGTTCATTTATTAGATTTTTTAAATACTCGTGGTATAACTATTACGTATTCCGAAGTCATGCAAAACAGGTGGATTAGATCGCCGTAGGTGACCAATTTAACCCTTCAAAACAATTAGCAATAAGGCCACGTGTCCATTAATCAAGCATAAGAATTGATGGGATTTAAAGTTTCGCCAAATTTCAAGATTACCCCCCCCCCCCCCTTCCAAAATAGATTTTAAGAATATGAATAGTTACTCGTATATATGGGAGCATTTTAAGGAATCGTCGGGTACAATTTTTCTCTTCCTCCCAACTTCTTATGCAGATCATATGGAACTAAATTTACATTTCATATAGAACTACTATTTAGACGCTTTAAAAACTTACTATGTGATCCAAAGTTTTCGCTTAGTATTATATCGGAATGAGCTAGGGGAAGAAATTGAGATTAACGTAAACATGACCAAACATTTCAACTAGATGTTTTTTACGGACGAAAACAACATAATAGCATTTATTTTCATTCAATTTTTTAAAAGTCAAGTCTAAAATCTATAATTGATCCCAACATGATGCAGTTTAGACGCGAGTAGTTTTATATCCCTCACTTCAATCCCTAGAGCCTGGTATTCCTTAAAACTTGAGTAAAAGATTCAAAGCCGGTTTGTTATAAATATTATTAACTTATGAGAGAATTTTGACTTGGCCTGTACAGTAAATCACTTGTCTGAAGGTTTATCCAGTTGACTCAAAGGGTAAGTCAGTGCAAATCGCATAGTTGAGACACTATCACCAACCTAACATTGATTGAATTAAGTAGCATTCCATTTATCCGAAATACTTAATATTCGAGATGTCAACTAATTAGAACCACGTTTGAGTGTATTGCGTTTAAGATTTGTTGTTTGGCTTATCGTTAAATGTAACGTTATCTATATGGTATAAAGATGGTGTAATAACTGACTCAAGTAAAATCGACAATAAGAAAAGACAATGTAAATGGTTCTAATTATATTTACGATTGAATGAAAACCAAAGAAGCCAAATTATTCCAGTTGCGCAGATTTCGTATTTAAACACTGGCCAAATACACGGTCCACAACGCAAAAAGAAATTCGGTGGAAACGATGTCCAAATAATATTTTCTTCATATATACATGTACGTAATCATTACCACCTGAGGAAGTAAAAATCAAACTGAGAAAACCTTTGGTTGTTACTGCGATGTTTCCATTGATTTATTTTCGTTCAAGTTTTCCGCATCGGGGGGTATAAAGTTAGATCTCTCGCCAATAGAAATTCACGGAAACTCTTAAAAGATTAAACCCTCTTATATTTCATTCGAGTTTTAAGCGACACTACAATTAAAAGTAAGTATTGTTATTTGAGATGCTTTTTCATTTTAGCAGTCAACGAGTTTAATGTTAAGCTACCTTAGAAGCAATGAGTAAATAGTTAAATAAAAATACAAACATATAAACAAGAAATAAATTATACCCCTGAACAAATTAATATATTTTAAAAATTGATTCCTATATTTGATACCAAAATTCTTTTTAGTTTAATAAGGTATTTAAAGCTATATTAAAACAAATTGCTTTAGTTTAAGAGAAACATTTGCGATAGATGTGTTAACTTAACTTAACCCCCCCCCCCCCTTCCCTGTGACTGATCGTCTCGTAACGGTGTTATGTCGGAGTATCATTGGAGCTGAAAATTGAATGTATAGTCAAGATTATGACGTGGGTCAAATTTCTCTATTTCATTGAGAGGATCCATAAATATAGTTCCAACTGTTGCATCAAGTGTATAAACCTAAAAGTTCATAGTTATGATCATTTATTTTAACTCCAACCAGTAAACTGATGCCGTACTCTGGAAAAAAAACTCGGTATTTAAAAATGTGGCCAGAAAATTCATCTTACACATATCGATCGATTTGAATTATCCCCATCCTGGCAAAAACACTCAAAACCTGGGACTTCGCAAAAGTCCCCGGTTCGAGAGTTTTTTTCCCAAGATGAGGGCCATTTTAAGCGATCGATATGTGAAAGACGAGTTTTTCGGCAAAATTTTTAATACGAATATTTCCAGAGTACAGGTAAAGTGGTAAAATTCACGCTCTCCGGCCAGGCGGAGTTGTCGTATCAGTAAAGTCGCGGGTTCAAACTGGCAACTCAACCTAGATACTAAATTATATGCACATTCTTTGTACACAAAACATTCGTACTATTTAATTTACTATCATTTAAAAGCACGAACTGCTTTAAACGTTTACTTTTGCTTTTGGAGTATATTTTATTTTCTAATCATTTTAATTTGTGATTAATATCTTTTAATAACGTAAATGTGCATATTTGTTGCTATTTCCCTTTTTTTTTTTGGTACGATTATGGCTTTTAAACTGCGGCTGCTCACGGTGATAAATTTGTTGCTTTTTAACCTTTTATTTTTAAAACGTTGATTCGGATTATTATAATTCCATATTCAGATAAATCAAGATGATTCTCATATTGTTTCGTCGAAAAATTCTTTAATCTGAGAATCTTTTTAGTATCACGTTTTAAAATTGTCAATATTTGAAAGTCACACCTCTGGGTGGGGGATTCCTGACCTCCCAGGGGTGGGCAGGGAGGTACTTCTATCCCCCTATATCTGTTTTCCAACTTGCTTTTTGTCTTTGTCTTGGAATGAGATTACTTGGTTTTGTCCTGGTCCTGGCCAGATGCCGTGGCTGACAGGGAAACAGTCAAATGTATAGTTAGTTTTGGGAGATGATAATTTTTTTCTTGTATATCATTTCTCTGTTATGCACTGCATTATAATTTCTTTGTATTTGTAAAACATCTGAGTGTATTCTTCTTATTGGGGACATGTGCTTGTGTCCGGATGAGACATTCAGTGATCTCAAACTAAGTACTTTGATAGTGTGCTCTTGGAATCTACTCTATTCCCTATTTGAACCATTCTTACTTTTTCCTCCAGTCCTTTTAACTATACATCTAGAACTTTTTACTATCCAATTGTCATCCTTTTTACTGACGCTGACATGACCTAAATGTGTTGCAAGCGCAGTAGAACCCTCAAAAATAAAAGATAAAAACAAAGCCATACCCAGACCTGCCAAATTGAAAATTTAAAAATACGAAATTTTTAGGAGATGAAAATTGCAGTTGCTATAGTTAACTTTAAAAGTCAACAATTTTCCTCACAATGATTAAATTAATGACACTTCAAAATCGTCAAGATAATGTAGTCTAGTATCAACTTTCATGTTCAATAAGTTTTGATGACTTAGAAATGCGAATGAAGTTCTGAAATTGGTTCCGAAAATTCGTAATTTACAAATTTTTCGTAGTATAGCTAGGTATACATACTTAACTACCGATCTTTTTCAGTATTTTCCCAAAATGACAGGCTTACCCAACAGAAAAATTGATTTTTAAAATCAAACAAGCTCTCTACAAAACAACTTTATGTTCTTATTGATGAAACAAAGATCATTCTTCAAAGTTTGTGATGTACAAAATAAATCTGAAAAATATATAATGTGTCGTAACAAATGTGACGATTTTGCTGTAGGTGGTAAGGAGAGGGTTAACCAATCAATAATTGAAGAGTAAAAAAAATATATGAATAAATAACAGTACTCCAATCCTATATTAAACCGAGCCGTAATATGCATGTAGATTTTATAAATATGACACTCCCAGCTAGAAATGTATTTATTTTTGTAATGGGGTTGGCATTTATGAATTTGATGGATTAAATGTTTTCTTTCTGGCCAAAAAAAAAAAAAAAAAGGTCAAAGGGAAGCTGTCTTCCGATGGCAGGCCAAAAAATATCTAGTACATGTCAAATGCTCAGTTGACGCAAGCCAAACTGTCATTTTCGCTTGCTGACTTTCATACAGACTTCCTTTCTACGCAGAGAGTCGCGCTGCCGCAAGTAAAATCATTTTTTTAACTGCAGCTATAGATGCTGTGTAATTAAAAAGTAATAACAAAAAGGAAAATTACAGCTTCAAAAACAAACTAAATACCAAACACGAAACGTTTCGTGCTCAAAACCCTTCTTCGGCCAAGAACAACAATAACAAGAAAGTAAAGCACAAAATCATTATTTAAAAACCAAGATAGACGGTAGGTAGTGAAAAAAATAACATTGTGCAGAAAGGACGTGATTTTTTTTTCTCTCTTTTTATTTGGGTTTTAAAAATAATTAATTTATGGTTTAATTGTTTTCTTACTTTTGTTGTCTGCAGAAGGGTTTTGAGCCTGAAACCTTTCGTGTTTGGCATTTTCTTATTGTCTTTTTGTTTGTTACCTGTGTAGATTCTAACCGCTAGTGATTTTATGGCCTAACCCCCGCTAACCAAGAATTCGATTTTTATTTTTAAAGTCCATAATAATTTTTCTTTTTCAATTCTTGCAGATTAAAAATGGCTTACGTCAGACTAGCAACAGTGACTGCCGTAGTAGTATTCTTCTGCGCATGCGCCATGCAGGAGTCCGAAGCTAGAGTGGATTGGAAAAATTTTGGGCCTGTCAAAGACTACTTGAACGCCAACCCCTTTGCCAGAGCGATGACTGAGGGACCCTTTGACCCCATTATTGACCTAATCATTCAGATTCTTATCCAAATTGTGAGTATGGTCATTTACATCCCATCGCTTTAATGTGGTATTATGAATCTGGTATTATTATGCCAGATGAAAAGAAAAAAATCTGAGTTTAAAATCAGAATGATTATAAATTTAGATTTATTTGTTTGCTTTTAAAGTTTAAAAAAAAAAAAAAAAGGAACAAAAAAATACAACAAAAAAACATAACAAAACAACAACAACAACAACAACAACAACAACAACAACAACAACAACAACAACAACAACAACAACAAAACAACAACAAAAGACACAAAACAAAAAACCCCAACAAAAATAAGATTGAAACCAGCTTTTGACACGACACTTTTGTTCCCCATTATAGGAATGATTTGATATTGTCGTGATGCAGTGTAATATGCATTAGTTTGAGAGTATTTCCTTTACAAAATTGAGCCCATAACAATTTGAGTTATCAGATTTAGAAATAAGTATATGTCGGGTAGCAGCCTTTTCAATCGTGAAAATACTTCAACATATATATTAGTGAACGGTTATTATACTATTTTAGCGCTAGTAATAGTAGCGCATGCCTACATATCAACACAGGAAGTCTCTAGCCAGTCTTTAAATTCGTCACCATAGTTGAGGACAGCCTCAAAACCTCCAGCCAATCTCATCACAGGACAATATAGGATTATGTGGTCTGCTGATCTGGGGTTCCCTGACAGTGGGGACAGACGGCTGACTCTCTCAGACCCCATCGATGCATGTTTGAGGCAGTCTTGCCGTGGCCTGCCAGTAGTTGGTTTAATGCGACCCACTGTTTCCGATTGCCATTCCTGAAGCCTGGCATAAATTCTGTCGGGTCTTTGATTACCCTATCTCCCTTGGGCATGGCATTTGTCAAATATTCCCTCCAGGATTCCCCAATATCGAAGGTTTCGAGATCCGAATGGCACAAGGGCTTTCTGGATTTGTGTCTTGATGTTCTAGGAGCTTCATTTGTGATGCTTTTTATTAATTAAGATGGTAATTAAGATGGGGTCTTTCAGTTTGTGGACAAATTTTTGGGTTGCTTCTTCTCGCCTGAGCTCTGGTAGTACGATTGCGCTTATAGTTGGGAGCCAATGTGTTGGTGTTGATTTGATACATCCAATTATTACGCGTATAGACTCTTGGTGTTTGATGTCGAGAATTTTCGTGTGGGGGCTTCTTGTCCAAACGGGGGCACAGTATTCTCCGACGCTACAGTAGAGTGCTAATGTTGACGTTAGAAGGACTTGTGTTGCTCCCCAGTGGTCCCCGCTAATTTTCTAAGTTTCTTTTTGCAATTGTGTTTGCAGTTCCTTCTATATGTTTTTTGGTAGTTGCTCTGTCTGTCGAGGGTGACACCAAAGTGTTTTTGGGTTTTTGTCCGCTGGCAGGATATTTCCGTCGACTTGTCTGTTGTTCAAATAAAATGTTGTGGACACAGATTTTTTGGTGTTCATCTTCAAATACCATTGGTCGAAATATTACTTTAACTTTGATGTTACTCACTGAGAACGAGGCAAAAAATTGCTGAAAAAATATGAGGAGACACACGATGAACAGGTTGGAGAAGAACTACTAAACACACTACATGAAAGCCGAAAAGAGAAATGGGTAGAAACTGTTGAAAACTTTGACCTCAGTCACTCCAGCCGCCATGCATGGCAAACCCTAAAAAAAGCTAAACCCTGAAGCTCGTCAGACAAAATCAGGCCCCAAGCTTGCAGCCGACGAAATTGCAAAAGAAATTAAACAACGGGGACAACACATCCCAAACAATCAATTTGAAAAAGAAATAAGAAAAGAATATCAAAAGACCCTGAAAACTTTGCCTGACCATAGCATGTTTTTAAGTGTCCCAATAACGATTAATGCAATGCTAGGAGCTATAAAGAAAATAAAAAATGGAAAGCTGCTGGTATTGATGGAATATACCCCGACATGATTACTAACTTTGGACCAGAAACAATAGACTGGCTGGCAAATACTATGACAGACATCATGGGAAAGGGCACATATCCACAAATTTGGAAACATGACAAAGTAATCGCCATATGAAAACCAGGCAAACCAATGACTGAACCATCCAGCTATAGACCAATATCTCTACTTTGTTGCTTATACAAGCTCCTGGAAAGACTCCTACTAGAGCGAATCACCCCATATGTAAATCCCTGCATACCACCAGAACAAGCGGGCTTTAGGTCACAAAGAAGCACAAGTGAACAGGTCCTTGCACTGACCTCATACATTGAAGCAGGCTTTGAGAACAAAAAGAAGACTGGTGCAGTCCTAATAGACTTATCTGCAGCCTACGATACTGTCTGGAAGGCGGACTGATGTTAAAGCTCTCAAAATGATTCCTTGTAGAAAGACTGGCACAAGACAATTCTATGTCATATATGGAGAAAACAAAAGCAAAACACGCAAAATTAGAAATGGGGTACCACAAGGTTCAGTTTTGGCACCAACTTTCTTCAATGTTTACATCTCCGACATGCCAAACTGCGAAGCACTCAAACTTGGATACGCTGATGACTTGGCCTTAGCCTATCAATCGAAAAACTGGAAAGAGATTGAAGAAATTCTAAGCAAAGACGAGACCCGCCTGAACAATATTTGATAGATGGTACCTAAAAATGAACACCACCAAATCAGTATCCACAAACTTCCACTTGAATAATCGAGAGACAACAAAAGAACTTAAGATCACAGCCGGTAACTCAATACTACCCCCAGAACCCAACCCTAAATACCTTGGTATTACATTGGACAGACAACTAAATTATCGCAAACACATTGAGGGAACCGCAAATAAAAATCGCAAAAAGAAACAACCTGGTGAGAAAACTCGCAACTACCACCTGGGGAGCCTCACCACAGTTGCTGAGAACGTCTGCTTTGGCA
Source organism: Berghia stephanieae (assembly GCF_034508935.2). NCBI lineage: Eukaryota > Metazoa > Mollusca > Gastropoda > Nudibranchia > Aeolidiidae > Berghia > Berghia stephanieae. The sequence continues at coordinate 9,115,156 of NC_088368.1, read as the reverse complement.
CTGTACTATAGTGTGGGAGAATGATGTTCCCCTGTTTGGATGAGGAGCCCACATGTAAATGGCATTGGCATCCGATTAAGAGAATCAATGAGCATTATAACAGAATGTCTCAAGTCAACTCCAACTCAGTGGCTCCCAAAAACTAGAGCGGTATTGCACCACCAAGTCTAAGACTTGCATGCAAGAATTGACGAAGCTACAGGCAACATTCCCATAAAATCAAACCTCAACAACTAGACTTAAATCGAGAAGACCTTTCCACCTAACAAAAATGGCAGGCTTCAGTGTGGAGGAAAACTGGAGAGAAATGTGGAATAGGGAAACACCAAAAGGAGGAAACATCATTAAAGATCCAACAAAAAGAGTGCCTGCATTCAATAACGCCAGGAAATGCTGGATTTCCTCAAACCGTCTCTTAACTGGACATGGCAGAACTGCATCAAATATGTGCAGATGGAAACTTGGAAACAGTGATACCTGCTAGAAATGTCAGGCAGCCCCAGCGACCAGCGATCACATCGTCCTCCACTGTCCAGTCACTAAACTTGAAGGTGGCTACGAAACCATCCTTAGGGCGGAGGAAGACTTTATAAGCTGGGTTGACGAAATACATTTGGAGGTGTAGCCATACGCTACTACTACTACTACTACTACTACTACTACTACTACTACTACTACTACTACTACTACTACTACTACTACTACTACTGAGAACGTGAAATGACGCCTGTTAGGCGATATTACAATTATTTTTTGAACAGAGACAACACTGTTGTCAACGATCAGGTACTCATCTTTTGAGAACGACGAGATAATGTCAGTAGAGAGGATAATGGTAGAGAGCTTTTTCAAGGACTCAACTATGCGCCGCTCAGACTCAGAGCGGGACTCGAGCTCAGGGCCTTTCTATCTGAAGGCGAGTGTGATCCACAAGACCCATAACTAATGCGGTTTTGAAATCACAATCGATTTCCAATCGTCATGTAACCATGTGTTGAGAGAATTCAAAACCTGTGGAATGCAAGGACACTTTTATCATAAAACCACAATTGGCTTATCATTCTCTCAGTCTGCTGTATTGTTGCCATCATCGGGCCCCATTCCTTATCGTAATAGTAGTAGAAATAAATCTTTATTGTCCACAAAATGGAAAATTTTGAGTGGTGAACATTGCTCGAACAAATATAATAAACATTAATAGAAATAGATGTTGACCTAATAATAATATTATAATCCTCATAATAGATTTACTTCAAATGCACACATACATCTTTTATAAATCAATACAACAGGGAACATAATGTTTTAATGCAAATGTACCCACATCCAAGAACTTTACAAAGTTACTCACTCCAACCACTCACTCCTCCTTCAATACATTTTATACGGACCTTTTCTATTTCATAAAACATTCCTCTTTTTCACCTCTTTCTCTTTTTCTCTTCCTCTCTCAACTTACACACACAAACACACACACACACACACACACACACACATCTCTCTCTCTCTCTCTCTCTCTCTCTCTCTCTCTCTCCTTTCTCTCTTTCTCTCTCTCTCTCTCTCTTTCTTTTCTCCCTCTCTATCTATCTATCTATCTATCTATCTATCTATCTATCTATCTATCTATCTATCTATCTATCTATCTATCTCTCTCTCTCTCTCTCTCTCTCTCTCTCTCTCTCGACATATTACAATATTGGTGTTGTTGTCAGTATTCCCCACACTATGAGCATGCCCTTGCAAAGTTTTACATCTGCCTTTTCAACTTTCTTGCTCTTGCCCCATACTGGCAGCAGCAGCTATTGGCCTCCATTACCCACACCCTTATTGTCCCATGTTTTCCATATAGTTCGCCAGACCTTACATCGGATCTCCGCCGCCCATATCCAAACCCCGCTAGTGAGAAAAGATTCGGCAACCCGGCTTAGTCTCAGACAGCTAATCCCAAAGCCGCTGTCTTACAATACCAGGTTTGAATACGCGGTCTTCTGCGAACCTGGAAGCAGGGCCCAACCTGTGCCTGCATCGGTCACCAGGCAGGATGCACCGCCTAAGCCATCCGAACCACGTCACTGGTTGAAACTCTGAGCATTTACGCGGCGGGGTCGTCTGGGTCCAAATAATCCTACCTGCCAGGAGTTTTCTCTAACCTACTAGGAGGTTTGGTTCCCACTCCGGCTGCACCGTTGGTCCGAGTCGCGGGCATCTTCCACCTTCAAAGGAGGGGCCAAGTTCTCACACCTGGGCCTCGTACATCTCCTACCTGCTAGGTTTTGCCAAATACCCACGATTGAGCCCCGTGCGCCTCCTTCCGGCAAGGAGGTGCCGCACGCAATCGTCCCATCAGGCCACTGATCCCCCAACCATGGCCGCTTCAGTACAGCCATTTGTAAAACGTGCACTCTGCCCCCACAGGAGCCGTATCTCCAGCGCGTCCTGGCCCACAAAGCCAGACCTCCACGGATGTAGCCGCCGTCCTCGCCTTGCTGCTGGACATGCGTTGCCATTGGTCCGCCTTACCGCTTTAGGTTGGGGCTATTTTTGGTTGAGATAACAGAATGGAGCGGTGCCCGGCTAGCGGTGGCTAGCCAGTCGTGGGTGTCCGGTAGGTGATGCCATGAAAACGGACTACCGAACGAAATGCCCGGGATAGGGGTATTCCTCTTCGGGCACCAGGGTGGATCACCATTCTGTTCGCGCTTTTCACGTCAGGCCGAAGTTAGGCGCCCGAAATCAGCTGGTTTTCCCGGGATGGTCTAGTGACTGTAGACCGGTTAACCTCTTGCTGCTAGGATAGCTGTTAAGCGCCCCCACCGCTGTATGATACAGACGTCAAGGCGGTGATCCATTAGGTGCGCCCATACTGGAGTTCAATACTCCGCGGTGGAATAGATAGTATGCGCTTGGCTTAGAAGCTCACAACATTGCCATCCGGAAGTATAACGGACCAACACACAAAACTATGTGTAACCTTGAACGTTTATAGTCTGGTTAATATAGTTTAGTGAGAACTACTCATAAACGCGGATGGCAAAAAGCAATAGCAAAAACTTGAGGTGACGTCAACTTCATTCTATCCATAGCATAGTGCCAGTGCAAAAGACCTCAGGAGCGCCTGATCGGCGATCCAAGTTGTTGGGTTTCTCTACCATCCGGCCAACACCCTCGAGATGGACCCGATATGCAAGGCTGTCGCAATGCGGATTCAACGCCGTATCTCCAAATAACAGCAACTTATTGTGTTAATATTTCGATTTGTGTCTGCTATGTGGTCTTGTGGTATGATACTCGCTTTCGGGTCGTAAGGTCCTGGGTTCGAGCCTCGCTCGGCGCATATATGAGTCCTTGGAAAAGGCTCTTTACTCTCATTATCTCGCCGCACTCAGGTGTAACATGAGTACCTGGCCGTTAACAGCGCTGTCCGAAAAAACCGTGTAATATCGCCTAACAAGGCGCCATGTCCCGTCCTAAATGTTAAGTGTTGCTGTTGGTCAGGGAACCCTTGTAAAGAGCTCTGAGCACGTTTAGTGGATATTGCTCTTTATAAAAGCTCAATTTTAATTTTTTAATATAATAATTTGTCTCGGTTTAACTGATTGCCTTCTTTTTTTCCCCAGATTCAAATAATTTTAAACCCTCCACCGGCAGGCCAAATCAGCAGCGTGTAAGCTATACAGCAATTTCTTGGAGATATAGATATTTATAGTTGCATGTTTCAAGGGTGTCCAATTCTATTACTTTTGGTATTAAATACAGAGACACCGAAACCAATTGTATACCAATAAACTTTCATATCCACCCCAATATATGAATGTTAAATTTCTTAAACAAAGGATAAATATCTTGATGTTCCCTTCTATGTTGCTTTCAGCTTTTGTTCTAGGATGATCGGTTTGGCTTTGCCCAAACCTTGGCTGCAGTCCTTGGATGTGGTCACGATCTGATATTATATAACCCATCGTCTCAAAAAGGTCTTTTGTTGAGATAAACTGGACACTAACAAATTCATTTTTTAATCAAACTGCTAGAAAATACGAACTATAAATCATTATCAATGCAAAAAAATTGTATTTATTCTCTTCCATATACCGACTAGAAATTAATCTAAAGTTTCAAATCCGTGGCTACAAAGTCAATGTCTAGCTCAACTATTATATTGCGGCTGATTCAGATACGTACTGAATAATGAATTTATACCCAAAAATATGGACCTTGTGTTAAGTTTATGTCTTATTGACATTGCGACTATGTGATCTTGTGGTATGATACTCGCTTTCAGATCGGAAGGTCTTGGGTTCGAGACTCGCTCGGCGCATAGTTGAGTCCTTGGAAAAGGCTCTTTATTCACATTCTCTCACCGTATTCGGGTTAAAATGAATACCTGACCGTTAACAGCGTTGTCTCTGTCGGGAAAAAAAATTGTAATATCGCCTCACAGGCGTCATGTCTTGTTCTACATGTTACGTGTTGCTCTTGGTCAGGGACCACTTGCAAAGTGCTTTGAGCATGTTTATTGAATATTGCGCTATCTAAAAGCTCAATTAAAAAAAATAGTGAGGATAATGAATATATTTTCTTGAAATTGGATAATCTAGAATCTCACGTCTTCGATCAGCTTAACTTTAAAATCTTTTCTTCGACATCTGGTTTTCTTCGACATATCTTTTTGAGATCACAGGTCACCTTTTATTCGTATTTTTAGTTGTGTATAACCAGTTAACTGCCGCATTCTAGAAAAACTCATATTTGAAAAACTGGCCAGAAAGCTCTTCCTTCAAATATCGATTGATTGAAATGACCCTCATCTTGGAAAAAGATCTCAAACCTGGGACTTTCTTCTTTCTTAAGTCCAGGTTTGAGAGCTTTTGCCAAGATGAAGGTCATTTAAATCGATTGACAGTTGAATGACGAGTTTTCTGGCCAATTTTTTTCAATACGATTTTTTTCTAGCAGTTAAATGGTTAAGGGGCTATCACTAATTTGCTTTGCAAAGCATCCCCAACGGTATATATGATGCCAGGTGATTTTTTTATCGAGGGTATGTTGGAAACCAGCATAGTTCGGCTGAAGCAGTTGATGGATGTTGATGCTAGTGTCGATTTGAGATTTGAGATGATCTCAAGGCTAGACAAAGGTGACTCTTCACCTCACAGCGGTATTATGGTGGGTTGGTTTAGACTCTTAGACTGAAATAATAGTCAGATAATAAAAACAACAGAAACTTGAGATTTTCAATAGAACAATACCCATGAAAGGTGCTCAACGCACTTTACAAGGGGTTCCTAGCCAACCTAAACGTTTAACAGTTAGGACGAGACATGACGCTTGTTAGGCGATATTACAACTATTTTTCGGACAGAGACAACGCTGTTAACTGCCTGGTGTTCATTTTACACCTGAGTACGGTAAGAGAATGTGAGTAAAGAACCTTTTCCAAGGACTCAAAAATGCGCCACTCAAGCGGGACTCGAACCCAGGACTTTCATACCACAAGACCACATGGCTGCACAGGGTAACATTCAAGGATAAGTGGGTAGAAATGCCACATTATAGTTGTGACGATTCGGGCCGCACCCGGGGGGTCGGTAGAGCCAGGTAGCCGAAAACGTCAACAAAAGAAAGGAAAAGAAAAGACTAAGAGAGATAGACAGAGGGAACTCGTTGAAAAGTTCCCCCTGAGAGGAAGATCAGGCCACTGCTCTGGGCCTAGCCTGGTCAGAGTGAAGAGAAAGAAGGCTTAAGTCCGTGTTCCACGACCACACAATGGTAACAATAAAATAAAGGAAATCAAGATTTACAAACACGATACAGTTATTACGAGAAACTAAATTACATCTACAACACAAATAGGAACGACACAACTCTACTTATGCATTCATCCTTCTTGTCTCCTTCCTGATATCCACGAATAAGAACACCACTACAGTAACATGACATAAAACAGGACCGCTGGAAAGGCGTTATTATGAAACCTACAAGAACTGCCTCTGGTTTCCCCCGCGCTTCCCTTAAATAGCGCCAGGTTCGAACCCTGATTGACTAAAAGAGTTGTTCAAAATGGCTAGCAACCCGGGTTATGTCTTAGCAACCATCGCTAAGGCATAAAATTGTCTTATGAAGTTAAGGAAATTGATTTCATTCTCATCAAATATAAAGAACAAAATGAGCCCAATTTTCATAGTTCTGATTATAGATTCAAACTTCAGCACCCAGTCTATACAGAAATATTTGTGCGGCAATGTAGCCTTATGGTATGACGCTCGTTTTTTGGGGATGGAAAGGTCCTGAGTTCGAGGCTCGCCCGGCACATAGTTGAGTCCTTGAAGAAGGTTCTTTACTCACATTCTATCACGTACTCAGGAGTAAAATGAATGGTTAACAGCGTTGTTCTGTCGAAAAAAAATTGTAATATCGCCTAACAGGCGTCATGTCTTGTGGTAGCTACATGTTGCGTGTTTCTGTTGGTCATGGACCCTTTGTAAAACGCTCTGAGCACAATAAGTGGATTTTGCGCTATATAAAAAATCTCAAGCTCACATTTAAAGTTTTGAACCGGTGGGTTAAATTTTATTTTCTGGTTGTATTATTGACGTGATTTCAATAGCTCACTTGTCTATCATGTGAGGGAAGTGTCCCGGGTTCACTCGATGTTATATTTTCTGATCACTCTGTCTACCTAGCAGTGGTTGGATCATTGAGTTTGTTAGTTTTGAAGAAAAATACATTGCAAAAGGCAAGCGTCTTTTCCAAAGAACATTAAGCAATTGTTACTGTTAGTTTAGAGATGCAAAAACCAAGATAGACTCCGGTTTCATGGTTGACCGTAAAGGCTTTGAAGAACTTCTGCAGCAACAACAGTAGTAGTAGTAGTAGTAGTAGTAGTAGTAGTAGTAGTAGTAGTAGTAGCAGCAGCAGTAGTAGTATTAGTAGTAGTAGTAGTAGAAGTAGTAGTAGTAGTAGTAGTAGTAGTAGTAGTAGCAGTAGTAGTAGGAGTAGTAGTAGTAGTAGTAGTAGTAGAAGAAGAAGAAGAAGAAGAATAAGAAGAAGAAGAAGAAGAAGAAGAAGAAGAAGAAGAAGAAGAAGAAGAAGAAGAAGCATAGTATCTGATGATCTTAACAAGTGGTCCAAATGTGGAGGCGCTGAAGGTTCCTGTGACACAAGACATGTCGTTCATGGATCTGTACACGTTGCTCATCTCTAGTTATGCTGCTAACATATCAAGAGATATTCTTAGTATTTTAGCCCTGTTGTGATGGCAGAAGGGTTAGAGTACTCCAAGGAAATCGTTGCATGCACTAAGACTTAAATTTTGAATAGTAGTGGATGACGAATTGCACAAAGCTTCTCTCTCACAGCCAGACCGAGAGTGCCGTAAACGGTACACGTAGGGTCCAGGGTTCAACTCACAGCCCAAGACGAAAGTTTTTCTTTTCTCTGTTATCATTTCTCTGCTCTCTTCATAACATAACATAACATAACATATGGTATGGGGCAAAATAGGATAAGATCCCTTGAATGCCCTTAATATTAACAGTAATGCCATAAATCTATTGATTAAAGAATACAATAATGATACACGTGGTAAAGATAGTATTTCAACTTAAATGTACTCATGTATATGCGGTGTACAAACATAGGTATATCTTTAACCGTGACATGCAAAGCACACACACACACACACACACACACACACACACACACACACACACACACGCATATAGAAGATCACCGTAATAATATAATAATCACTGGCGGTCGGTCAATAGAGCGAAGTTGTTTTGTGCCGCCCTATATTTTCCGTAGATTAGCATGTCAACCAAACAAAAAACTTCAATTTTAAAATTTTGATAAAATTAAAAATTTAGCACATACTGCTTTTTGTTTTGAATATAATATTTGATGACTCGTGCGTCGCTCAGCGAAGGTGGCGTCAAATCGGCACGTTTCAACTTTCCCCCGTGGCCTGCGCGGGGTGACAATGAGCGGAGGGTGTGGTGTGGTGGGGAAGTTTTTTGTTGTTTATATGAGCCAGGCTTCGTTTGGTCGTCCTGTCCTTATCCTATATTCTGTTGTACCTTGAAGAAAGTTAGTGTTACCACTCCCCAATCTCCCTCCACCCTCCCTCCCCAACTAACTATTGTCTTTCACTGCTTAAATAATTAGGCCAAGACGGCCAATCTAGCGATGCACGCCCTGAGGTCCTACTTGGGATAAATTAAAACCCTATCAGTTTTATCACTGAAAGAAGAGGCTTTGCTTCACTAAGATATACGGATGAAGAGAATGGCAATAAATATATATTTTATCATTGTTGGTTTTGCTTAAATATATATTAAATATCAAAAAGAACATTAAACAAAGTATGCACCGAGAAGAGCCCCAAGGTACTATAAATAAAAATCCCTGACCCCACGGAGTCCTTCATCCCCGCACACTCCCAACGATCCCTACTCAACTGTATTGTGTGCATTGTCTAATAATAGTATAATTATAAAGATGTCGCTGATTGTGTGTGAAGTTAACAAGTACTTTGCGTTTGGAATTTAATGTGGATTTTTTAAATTCAATTATTCTAAAGTTGTGTGCCATACCGTTAGTATTCAGAGAAAATGTCTTATCGCTGTTGTCATTGTTTATGAAACCTACCTGTTTTTATCTTTGGAAAGATTTCTTGAATCATTTTATTTTAAAAAGTTATTTCTGTAATTTGTAACCAATCATGAATCATGTTGATTTTTAAATTGAAAATCAATTCCGACACTTATCCCCTCAAGAGAAAATAGTGGTGAAAGATTTAGGTCCACACAAACCAGTGAATTTTAACTTAGTTTCTAACACTCCGGGGAGACAGCGCCGATTTAATGATTATTTTTAAACTGTTGAATGGCTTGCTGCCAGTGTAAGTGAAAGCCGTAAAACGCTTCATTGTTTTTATTGCTTGATTTTTGGTGATGTAAGCTATAACGGACAACAGGAGGATTCAGTGATATTGCGCACATCTCTCAGGCACTGAAGAAACATTCTGAATCAAATAGCCATGTCACAGATGCTGTTAAATATAAACTTTTCAACGTTGTAGATATAAGAAATCAGTTGGAAACAGGACATGCTGCGTCTGTGAGTCGTTATAACGAACAGGTGAAAGTTAACAGACACGTTTTGTACAAGATAATTGATGCTCTTTTGTGAGTATGTCTCATTAATATTCTAACACACACACACACACACACATACATGCACACACAAATATACGCACATATGCAAACATATGCACACATAAAGACAAACAATTGCAATACCCCCCTCTCCACACACACACACACACACACACACACACACACACACACACACATACAAAGTAGGTCAAATTTTGTTAAAGTAACTAGACCAATAAAATTTGATTCTGTATTTCGGATTTGTGCCGCCTTAAATACAATGTGACCAACAGCCCCTGATAATAATACATAATATATACATACAAGATTGAAAGCCATGTCAACAGCAGTGCAAACACGTATTATTCAACTCTTACTTAATCTTACAATATAAATGGGTAGTCCGTTACACGCTAGGTGAGTGGAAATAAAGAATCGGTGTGGTTTTCTTATAGTAAAGGTCTATGGTGCAATGGCATAAAACGGTCTCAAGTTTTGTCGAATGACTGGATAACAGTATGTCGGTAACTTCAATCACGAACATTGTGTCTGAGTCGACGTGCTCTTATTTGTAGGTCTGATATCCCGATTCCGTCAAAATTTAAGATTTCCATTACAGCAATGAGCCCAGAATTTTTTATTTTTAAAAATTGAGCTTTATATAGCGCAATGTCCACTAAATGTGTTCAAAGCGCTTTACAAGGGGTCCCTGGTCAAACAGCAACATTTAACATGTAGGACGGGACATGACGGGGGTTTAGGGGGTGCTGCTGCTATTGCATGGGCATGTGTGAGGGCATGAATGCTAAGTAGAGCTGCAACTACAGTAATAGCTTCTTCGTCGATTGTGCTGTAAATGCACCGGGTACAGGGAAGTTAACTATGACTATGTTTGCGAAGTTGAAGAGGGCGAAGAATCGCTTTTGAGAATGTTTGGGACTTAAACATTAGGAGAGAATATTTCATGAAGAATGATAACTCCTTTGTTTAGATTTCAACTCGATTTATTGAAGATAACAAATGATTGAACATTTTGCGGAGAAGACGTAACCAACAACCATATTAATCAACAAACTAACAGAAGCTAAATGAACTTAGTAATAGTAAAAGTAGTAATTGTACACATACCTCTGAACATTCGGGTATAGTTCCATTATAGTAAGGTACTCACTCACTCACTCATTCCCATGACCATAATGTGATCGGATTCAGACTTCATTCATCACGGTCTCTGGCCTTTTCTAAAGGTCCAGACATGTCCATTCTTTGATGCAATCATGCCACACTTGCGGCTACAGAGAGGACGTCAGCCACTCTCTTCGCAAGTCAATAGTCAGTGGTTATCAGCTAATCCTTGGGTTCTTGGAAAATATAGAAACACGGCCGTTCATTTAAAAAGACTCTTTTGTAGACCAAGATATAATGTAAAGTATTGCTTTAAAATCTCTTCAGACATATAACGGTCAACTTGAAGTATAGACCAAATCATTTCAAAGATCGATATGGCAACATCAACGTCTGGAATGGAGGATTTAAATGCGGCATCTGGCGATTCTACTGCTACGACAGAAGATGCTCCATTTGACGACGTCGAGATGGCTTCAACTGGCATCAACATGCTACTCAATAATGGGTTTGATGAAGCGTTTGACTAAGAACCCAAGGATTAGCTGATAACCACTGACTACTGACTTGCGAAGAGAGTGGCTGGCGTCCTCTCTATAGCCACAAGTTCATGCCACAGTTATTTTTCTTCTGTTTTCCTCTTCTTCTCTGCTCTTCCACTGTGCTCTGCATGACAGTTTGCACAGGTTTTCATGGCGGACATTTGTCCGAACAATGACAGTTTCCTTCTTCTCGGTATTGACAATAATGGTTACTGTCCTCCTGCTCGATCCTTGACCTCTTCATAATATTATATCTTTATATGTCATGTGCACCAAATATGAAACTCCAGATTTTCCTTAGCTCTTATTTACAAAAGCACAGATTCGTTTTAGTGAGATAAGTGACAGAAATGTGTAGTCTGAATGATAATAAAACGACTTAGAAGGTTTTGAAGTTCACTTCCTTACTACTATAATATGTCCCCATCTATCGAATCTCTCAACGTCCCGATCCCGACCAGTTGAATAACATAAGTTAGATATCCTAATTGGCTACACGGGTAATAGATAAACATCGATCACTGATCGCAAACCCGTTAAATATTATATACAGTTGTGTGTGTGTGTTGGTTTGTATATTTTAGCTGGCAGATGTTGTATTTCACCTAAACCAATAACATCAATAGGTATTGAACAAAATACGAAACAGAGATATGTCAAGTCTCATCTAATCCCACTGCCGTGGGTAAGTGTCATAATTAATCGATAACAAAATCACATCGCCCTGTCATTTTAAGGGTAAATATTTGTATTGATGCTCTGCGTTATTAAAAAAAACAAAAAAACTCATAACATCCGCCAACCGGTTATACCGTATTAACACACAAAACAATGTGTAACTTTAGACTTTTATAGTCTGATTAATAAGTATTAATAAGTGAGAACTAACTACTCATAAAAACGACTGGCTAAAGATAATAACAAAGAGTTGAGTGGCGTCAGTTTCGTTCTGTCCATAATATTTTCTAAGAAATAGGTGAAATTTTGTGATTTGAAAAAAAAAATGCAGATATTAAACTCAACAAAAAAAAAAAAAAAAAAAAAAAAAAAACAAACCAAACAAACAAACAAACAAAAATAACAAAAAGAACAAACAAAAACAAAACAAAAAAAAAGGAAAAAAAAACAAAACAAAAAAGAAAAACAAAAGAAAGAAAAACAACCCCAAAACCCCCTAGTAAATAACAAACATAAAAAACCCCAACAAATAACCCCCCCCCCCCCCCCCCCCCAAAAAAAAAAAAATCAAAACAAAACAAACAAAAAACAACACCCCTCTAAAGCAAACAAAAACACACAAAAAGCCCCATCCCCCCCCCCCCCCCCCCCAAATAAAAATAAAAAAAAATAAATAAATAAAAAATAAATAAAAAGCAACAAAAGACATTAATATAAAAAAAATACCCCATCAAATTTTGGGAATTTAGCCAAATTGATATTGTGGGCAATCTCGTGTAATCCCAGGGACCTTCTTTTATTTTACAAACGGAACGAGCGCCCTTGTCCGGCTAGTTTGACATTGTAGTTTGATGGTAATCAACGGTGCTAATCATAACTAAATTAGTTTTTATGTCTGCCCCAAAGACATGATGCTTCCCCCTCCAAGTCACTGGTCCGCCCGTTTGCGTTTCCGGTTTGTGCTCAGAGCAAGGCTGTGTGTAAGAGGTTTGTGTGCTGGTGATGATGCCAGTTAAGGCTATACAAATAGATTAGCTCATACTACTGCTGTATAAAAAAAAATCACGTAAATTCATCAAGCATAGAAAGGGGTTTATAGCTTTATAAATAAGCAATTGTATATCTTGTATTTATAAGAGTTTCATTCTCATAGAATTAAGATCATTATTTTATTCGTTATCATAAATCTGGTTTGAAATTTGGTTCAGACAATGTTTGCTATCAAAATTAATTTTGATCATTTGAAGATAATAACAAATCAAATCTTTTAGTCTTACGTCAATGTAATTTTGTTTTATATAGATAAATAAATATAAACCAAACAACTACAACAAAAGACTTTTTAGCTACATTCTTATAGTTTAGTCGTTATCGATAAAAAGTGTATCTGGCATATTCTCCCATTATCCATCCGCCATCCATCAATGGAAACAAGAAGCAGGGAATTTGAATGGGTTAAAGTGATGGAAATGTTTGTTTCCTGTAGACATATACATTGTGCATGATATTAATACATATTTTTTAAAATGGTGCGTCACGGTAATAGAAAAAGAAAGTCTTCAACTCCACAAAAACTAGGTAATTAAATTTTGGTTAAGGATAAGGAAAACGAAAGTAGAGTAGAGACTGAGATTGATTCTTTACTTTAATTTTACGCTCTGTGATTATCCCCAGACACCTGTCTGGGGATAACGAAATTTCGTTATCCCCAGACACACACTTGAAACTCCGCTCTTTTAAACAATTATCCATATTCCAGAATATGGAATGTTTCTGAATGATAAGAATGAGAATGCACACAGAATCATAGAAATAGAAATAAGGAAAGTTAATTCTATAAATTATAAAAACATAAAATTAACCAACATTTAAATCAGTTGTTACTACATATACACAATATGCGTCGACTTCGAAGTTGGTGTCATGGCCGAATGGTTTAGTCGTCTGCCCTGGAAGTTTTACCAGAATCAACGTTGTGGGTTCGAATCCTAGTTCCGCCACTTTTTAAATATTTTTTTTTTAAATTCCGTCTTCTTTTTACAGAACGTCGCAAGGGATAAATGTCCATCCTCCCCCCCACCCCCCCCCCCCACTCGAATTCCAATGCGCATGTGCAATCAATAGATTATTTGGACACAGTCTGAATAGTTTCCCGTGGGAGTATAGCTCTTTTGTTTGTTGTTTTTTTAAAAAAAATATTTTTAAATTATTGTTATTGATTGATAATTACAAAAAAATAATGATAATGCAAATGAAAATTATGATTTTAATTTTAGTAACTGTCTACACCCGCTTTTTTTTGACGAGAAAGACCAAATCAATGATGTATAATAGTCTGTATAAATATAAAGGATTTTTTTTTTTTCAATTTACATTTTTGTATTCAAGGTCTATCTTGTATTTGTAAAATAGGGTTTCCCCACAGATACCGGTATATCCCTCATTGAACACACTACTGGTAGTGGTAACTGGTCTAGATGTGATGAGCATGCTTGAAAATACTACCTTAAAATTCTCCCCATAGCCAGGAAAAAACCAGGACAAAGCAGGGAAAAATATTTTCCTAATTCACTTCTAGGCCTGTCCATTGTCCATGCCCCTATTTTTCTCATCATTATTGATACAAGGACCTGCTCCACCCCTTTTCTGACCTATACTCTCAAAGCAGTATTAATTATGTCCGGATAAAGCAGGTGCTGAAAACTGAATTTATAGTTATAGTCAAAAATATAAAACTTGGGGTTGGGTTTTATTAGTTATGATGGGGAATACAAAGTTTCTTGCATTGCAAAAAGCCCAAACTTCAAGTTTCTTATAATTTTAAAGCTAAATTCACTCACTGTGGTCCGTGTCACCCTGACATAATACCGCTGAGGGATAGAGACGGTGGGTCACATTTGTGCAATTTGTTTTATTCATGTGTGTAAATACACATTTTTAATTTCATAGAAAATACATTTTTCATTTTTGGAATATTGGCTGATCTGTTTCATCTTTAACTATTGATGAACTGGAATTGAAATTTTACCTAATCATCAAAAAGATGATTTCTATCTGAATGGCTTCCTAAGCATTGTAGAAAAGAAAAGGTCTACAAATGACTAACTTTCACTTTGTCATTACCGTTACTTAATATAAGCATTTACTAACAAGTACAAGCGTTTAATTGATTTGTTTTGTATATTTCAGGTCAAGCCAAGGCACAGAACCAACCTGGACCCTCAAGAGGTTTGTTTTGATGACAAGAGAATAAAATGTCATCTCTATGTAAAATACATTACACATATCTGTTATTGATCTGTAACTTAATAGGTTATTGCTATGGCATAATATTTGGACAGTTTAGTGGGTCCATAGAAAGAGAATTAAGATCTCAACTCTTTCATAGTTGTGTCAACTTTTACCCATGGTTGCCAGATCTCCGATTCCGAAAATTTGTTCAATTAATCTTTTTATAGAGTATGATACCTTCTGTTTTTCACATGATGACCTGCCTCTAATCCTCACATCCTTTCACCCATTGCCGCCCAAATCGCCCGTAATCGCCCGCTCAGAAAACATCTGCATAAGTCCGGATCTACGATATCGCCCGCCAGGTGCCCAGTGTCATTGAACCCGTATATTAAAAATGTGTGTAGAACCACTTCTTTTTAATTGAAAAACGAAAGTAGAGAAAGAGTAAAAGCGAAACTAGCCGTTTCCCGATTGTTTTTATCTGCTGCGATTTTTTGAAGTTTGTCGACCAAATCGGTTGTGGTAACGTCCTTTTTTTATATTTTTTTTTTTTTTTTTTTTTTTTTTTTTCTGGAATGGCGTTTGAATTACTCACTTCTCGGGCGTGATCAACGTTTTTTAATGGATAGTGATGATGATAGTACTCATTCAGGCACTGAATCAGACATTGAGGTTGAGTTGGATGCGCATTTTGATGACATTGACAATGGGTTTCATGTGTTTTAATATTATTACATATTTTTCTATTTAACATTTTTTTTTTCAAATCAAAATATGAATCAATAGTCAAAAACAATACATCAAATTAAAGGCCATTCATTCTTCTTTCCAAAACAGCTTTTATTTTGTTTCTAACATGCCTCACATTCTTGCAATTAATTTTTTAATGAAGTGTACTATGACATTTGGAAGAGTTATCTCCCCTCGCATGGTCAGTGAGAGACATTCTTTCAGATTATGCCGGGCAGCAATGGGTTAAGAACTTCTTTAGTGACAATTGGTCTTCATTTGGTGATATGTCACCTATTCTTCACAAGTGATTTATGAAATTACATCAGAAAATTGCAATCTGTTCAGGCTCAGTTTTGTTCCCAAAAATGTCTTAAGTATTTGTTTCTGTTTGCATATCATTTCAAAAATTTGAATCCATACCCTTTTCTCATGGCATTTTATACAGTTTAAAATGATTCATTAAAATTTCAAAGGGGTCACAAGTTTTTGAAGAGAAATAATTTGGAAAATTACTTTATGTAATTGAGTCACTGGCTTTCAATGCATATAAGCAAGGTTGATATATAATTATGTAACCAAATATATATATATATATATAAATTATAGATTTGTAGGAACATTATGACCATTTTACTTTTTGTCAAGCTTGATGAATGGAACTTATAATGATGATGATACAGTCCAAGCCGCTACGCAGAAATCATTCCAATTAAGGGGTGTTCCATTTATCCAATTATGCTTATACTAAACACTCGTTTGGCTAATGAGTACTAGTTCTTGCCAAAAGGCCACTCATGAAATGGTCCGGGGACTCTTTCACAACTGCCTTATTACAGGGCTTTCCCATATCCACCACCTGGAGTCCTGCTGGGTTGGAGTATTTATCTTCTACTGGTGGACTGACAAGGTTCCCTAGAAATTATGCTGATAGCCTTCAAAATTGGTACAAGTTATCAAGAGCTCATGCATTTAGTTACATTTGTAGTAAACTTATCGATTTTGGTTGCTTTTTAAAATTGGATTTTATGTGTATAGAAATAACCCTTGCATGTCCCAGGATTATGCTTTTTTTTTGTCTAGCAATTTAAAACAAAGGACAGAAAATGCTCTGAATCTAGATTATGTTATAATACAATAGTCCAAATAAACTGCTGTTTTGTATCATGACAGTGTTGTGCGTTAGGGTGTCCCGTTTTTGCTTTTTGAAAAGTTGATCGCTATGAATACTGTTTTCATGTGTTGGGTCACAGTTATTTTCTGATGGGTACATTCAGCTCTTAGGACGAGACATGCAGTCTGGTAGATGCTAGTATCATTTTTTGAACATTACCAACTCTGTTTATCACTACACCAAGGGAGCCTCCAAATTTAATTATCATGCTCAGAAGTATAGGGGAAATATGTACATAATGCCTCTCTTCAGGGCAGATCTCTTGTTTGAATATCTGACCTTATTAAGGTCATCTTGCATGTCAAGGTGCAACGCTACATCAAAGTAATACATTTGCCTGTGTAGAGTGTTAGTGTTTTTACATTAAAGTAGTAAGAACAGATTTTACTGAGACCTTTCTATTTATTTAAAAAATTTGTATTGAAGGTAAAATGACTTGAAATTAATATCAGGGGATGCTACTCATGGGTTTTATTTTATTTTATTTTCTATTGAGTTGTCACCCTTAAGTTATAATATGAGAAAATGATCCAATAGCAGTTAGCTGTTCTGATAAAATCAGGATTGTCCCGATTTGGCAATCTGGAGAAAAAAAAATTGTGAAAAATCATTACTGTTAAAATGTAAGGGAATAACCCTGACATGGCCCAGGATTATGATTTGTTGACTTGCAAATTTAAAACGAGGAACTTACAAATAGAGTATATAACTCTAATTCTAGAATACAGGATATAATTATCCAAACATTCTGCCATTTTTTGGTCTTGACGTTGTGCACGTTAGGTTGTCCCGTTTTAGCTTTTGAAAAGCTGGTCACTATGTGATCTCTCTCTCTTTGGAGTGGTACACATAGAACTTAACATGAGCAGTTAGTAGTGTGACAATACAGTTCAGCAAATGTCAGGGTTAATGAATGCAGATCACTTTATGAAAATAAAAGAAAAGAAACTTTGGCTGTGTAGACGATAAACAGTTATTCTCCTAGAATAATTAATTAGCAATATGTGGGTTTGTGATTTTGGGCTTTTGGGTATTTGTTGCTAATGACAAAGAGGATATTTTTTTTTTTTTTTTGGTCTAGCCTTTTTCAGTTAAACCAGCAAATGCTGTTTACTTCAATATTGCTTGAGAGTCTTATTTATCATATTTCATTCCCCACATGACATAGACGTTTCACAATGAAACTGATTGTAATTGACAGGAGGCGAGCTCTTCGCTGATGATGAAATTATATTTCTGCAATCCTTTGCTTGACATGTAGTGGATATTTTTTTGTTGTTTCCTCGACATAAGATGAACAATCTGTGACAAATTGTAAAATTCACCAAAACTAAGTTTATCAGACTGTGACTTTTTAAAATTAATAGTAATTTTTGTGGTGCTCAAGTAGATCAGATCTTATGCTATTTTACATTATTAAAAAAAAAAAAAAATTATATTATTATTTATTATTACTATTTATTATTATTTATTATTATTATTATTATTATTATTATTATTATTATTATTATTATTATTATCATTATTATTATTATTATCATCATTATTATTGTTATTATTATTACTAATCTTCTTCTTCTTATTATTATTATCATTATTATTATTATTGTTATTACTTTGTTTGGGTTTTTTTTTTGAGGGTTTTTTTTTTTGCACAGTCTTTTAAAAATTATTTCATTGTTCGTTTAAGATGGTGACAGCCAATCATTTTCAAGTTCCAGGTAAGATCAAGAAAGATGAAGGACAAGTTCCCTAGTTGATGTCTGTAGAGTTCTTGTCTAATATTGTTTCTCCTTTCTCTGTTATCAGAAAGTGTTACTCCTCCTCGACGAAAACGAGCAAGACCAGGCACAAAGGCGCTGAAGGAAATTCGGCAGTACCAGAAAACAACGGATCTCCTTATTCGCAAATTGCCCTTTGCTAGATTGGTAATAATTAATATTTATGAATAGATCCAAGAGATGGAACAAACCTTTTAGGGGCTGCCACAAAAGTGGTAAATTGTGGAGTAGACACAGTGCATGATAAAAATGTGATCAGTTATTTATTAGGATTATTGAATACCTGGCAGCCAGATAGATCGGCACATTAAAGAGCAAAAGAAAACCCAGAATAGCAGTCCAAATGATAACTTTTTTTGGTCTGTGACGGTGTAAAACAACCAATGCTTAAAGTTAAAGTCCTCCTTATCATGTTCCTGTCATTTGTATAGTTTTGAAGCATTATTGTGAGAGCATCAGCATTTCAATAACAATAGTTTTGTCTATATCTCTTGAGTAAAAATTCTCTCTTCTTATAAAGATTATAACTTCTGAAACTCAAGACGAATCATACAACTCATTAGTTTTGCAAAAAAAAAAAGTATTGTAAACCCCTCGGGTAACAAAAATTAGAATGCGTCAAGTAAATTATGTGCTAATTTTCCATAATGTTTTTGACAATTATCTTATTATTGTAACTTTTCATTTTTCAGGTAAGAGAGGTTGGCATGGCGGTTTCTGCAAGAAGTATAGAGTTATATTGGCAAGCAAGTGCCATCATGGCTTTACAAGAGGTGAGACCGTTTATAGTATAGGATATATTTGACCAAAGGGATGTGGTGGAGATAGGGGATGAGGCAGGTACTCCATTCTCTGAATTTGTATAAAAGAAGTTTTCTGAAATGGGTTCTTGAATATGCTCTTGTGGAGTCAGGGAGGTAAACTTTTTCTGTTTCCTATCCAGACTTGCCAACTCTCCCAATGTTGTTGGGAAACTTCTGATACTTATTTTCATTCCCTGTTTCCCTAATTTAAAGCTGTTTTCGTGATTTTTGATGATAATTTACTATTTCATAAAAACCATCACCATCATCATTATCATCATCACAACCATCGGGACCATTGTCAGGTCTCAATTTAAATTTGAGATTTGGCCAGAATTTTGATTTTGAAAAGTTGGCAAGTCTGCGGCCTGTTGTGGAATGAGACTATTTGTGTCCCTAAGCCCTGCCTACTGGGAATTTTTGCAATGGGCGAAATAAAAATGCGATGCATGTTTTGTTTTTTTAGACTGTTGATATAAAATATTTTTCATCCTGTATATCATCTCCCTGTTAAAATAATGTTCTTCTGAATTCCAATTATTGATGTCTGATGTGTACTTTATAAGCTATGATGGCACCTGTGTTTACTTCAGTTTGAACTAGTCTTATATGCATTCTTTTATTTGGTGCTCAAATGTCGGAAACGGAACGTCATCAGTCTCCCAAAGACAAACAAGTTGAATTTTACAGAATTGTATCATACGATTTGTAATGCACTTGTTAATTTGTATTATTGTTAAGATTCTGAAATAGGGTGTTTATATTATTCCTCGCATTCTCTGTTGTTATTATCCACAACATACTTTGATGTGAATCTATGTTGTAGAAACAGTCACTTACAGCAATATTTTTTGTCACGTTTCATCATATCATCGTATATGAAAAAAACAATAATTTCCCCCCCCCCCCACGTTTGGAACGAAATTGAATATATAAATTTTCTAACATAGTTTCACATCAAGGGTAAACTGGACTCTAAAAATTAATTACATTTTTTTTTAAATTATGAAATTTTAGTAAAGTCTTTAATGCTTTTAGTGACGAGAATGATTAATGATTGTTTTTTAAATAGCAAAAATATTTTAAAAAACATTAAATCAAAATTATGTAATTCTAATTAAACAGATTTCAAATTCAAATTTTACTACGTTGTTCACACAAAAACATGACACCAGGTTGGGTTAGTTGTTGTAAATAATAATGATAATTAAAAATAAAGATATTAGTAGATTCTTAGTCTTCTATTGATAATATTCTATCTCCAGGCTAGTGAGGCATTCCTCGTAAGAATGTTTGAAGATGCTAACCTCTGCTGCCACCACGCCAAGCGCGTCACCATTATGAATAAAGACCTTTGGCTTGCAAGGAGAATAGGTGGTTATGGTATTTACATGGAAAGAGAGTATGACAGATAGCTCTGTTTTATTATTAAATGTAGCAATATTTTATTTTGTATGATCAATTTTTAAAATAGTTTACTGTTTGGTTTTTATAAACATTTTATTCAATGATATGGAAAATTAATTTTGTGTTTGCACGATAATTTCTGTAACAACTTGAGATTCCTAATGAGCTGGAGTGTCAGTGTGATTGATATATTTTAAAATTTATATTATATTTCTATTGTTTGCAAAAATTTTAATTGTAAGACTTGTATAACGAGTTTGGTCAATATGATAATCATGGATAGTTGTAGCACATATGGTTATCTCACAAGTTTATTTACTTACTAATGCTAAAGGTCTTAATCTTAACGTTTTTAATCTCATTAATGCGTAATTTGAATGTAAGGATAGCCCTGGCAAAGTTTAGAAAAGAGATTGTCCAAATTCTTTTGTTTATTTTTCACCTCCATGGTATAATTGTTTATATTTTATTATAAGAATAATACATGTACTTGCATGGTGTCAGACATCTTTACTCATTTTCCTTAAATTCGTTCTGCTAATGGAACAACTTGCATGCTGATATCTGGGCTACAGACTATCAGTAAGATACCATAATTTGTCTTTTTATCTTTTACCTTATAATTTGCATAATATAAGATTTGAAGTCATGATGAATCAAAGATTTTGTGAATTTTAATGAAAAGCACAGAACAAAAATGAACATAACGGCTTTGAAATAAAACCAAATTACTCAACATGGAACATGTCAGGCTCTTCTTCAATTATCAAAAAACAAAAAGAAATAAAGTAAGAGGATGTTTTGATTGTTTTTGTAGTTGGCTGAAGTATGGTTTTGAGCCCAAAACATAACATGTTAAGTTTTTTTATCATTTTTAAATTCGTTTTTGTTCAATACTTTTTACAGTCCATAGCATCTAGCAGCTTAATGTTTTCTCTGGTTTGTACATTTTAATGTTTATTTTTTCATAGGAAGATAACTTTTAAATTTAACTTTGTACTGTATTCCTCTGCTTGTTTGACACTTGGTTAAATTTGGAAGTGGACAATAAATTTGTACAGGTCTAGACCCATTTTGTTGGAAACTATTTTTGCCGCAATGTTTTGTTCAGTTATTTGCCTTCTATCAGTCCGAATGAATGTCTTTTTGTTCATTTTGAAGACTTTATTTATACTCCTATAATTTCAATGCTTAATCCAATGATACAAGTTTATCCCTACGCAGTAACAATTATTTTTTTCCCAATAAAGAAAGTTTTTTGTTTCTAGGATCCATGAATTCACCCAAATATCTG
The DNA here is from genome assembly GCF_034508935.2 of Berghia stephanieae. NCBI lineage: Eukaryota > Metazoa > Mollusca > Gastropoda > Nudibranchia > Aeolidiidae > Berghia > Berghia stephanieae. Next base: position 9,093,234 of record NC_088368.1, on the reverse strand, counting down.
ATAGTTGAAACTGACATTTATTATGTAACCTCAAGCATACTTATTTCAAACGTTGATATTTTTCCTTCAATCAGGTCCCAGACCTGTCGCTTGTACAGATTTAATTCTTATATGCAGATTTTTTTTTCTAATTCAAAAACGTGACAAATATGTGTTTTCAAACACCAGATTCTGATTTTTGTTTCATCAAAATTTGAGATTGCAATGGGTGAAAATGTTGCGAATTTTGCAGGAAAGGGATATGTGACCAAACTGAATAAAACATGGCTGGAAATCAAGCATTTTGTGATGATAAAGTTTTGTGTTGTTGTTTTTTCCTAAAATATACAGATTTTTTTTTTTTTTGTCTGTTCCTTGCGGCAGGTCTAGGTCCTCAAGACGGCTCATCTGTTTTTGTTTTTTTTTAAATATTAAATTCCCATTTTACGATTACTTTCTTAATCTGGCTTGACCCATGTGCATTGCTAGTGCCATTAACTTTAAAACAAATAGGCAGATGAGACTAAAAACTGAAGAGTGCTTATGATGTTCGAACTGGGATAGTCTAAATTGTTTTTTTTTTTTATCATGATGTGCATTGGGCATTGGCCATACCGCAGCTTGTCTTCAAATGACCTGCATTACGATAATTGTCTGATATGTCTAGCAATACAATTGGTCAATTCACTGCTTGATTTGAAAGTTAATTTATAAATTTGTTAAAAAAAGCAGCCTGTTTACATTTTAAGAGAAAGATGTGAAAGTTGAAAAGCAACATTTGACTTTCACTGATAAGTGGAGTGAGTGGAGAGCTGAATATTAATCTTCTCAAGTCGACGTCTACTTATTTGCAGGTCTGATAACCCGCATTGTTGTGAGCTCAACGTTGGATTGGAAATGCTCTCAAACCAATCTAAAATGTCATTCATTACGACAATGTTAATCAAAGCCATAACTGTTAGGCTATCAGACCTGCAAATATATGAACATAGTCCCAAGTGCATTTAATGATCAAAAAGAATAATTTGATAGGCCACTCGTTTTTCAAAAAGATGTAAATAAATTAGATTTTTTTTTGTTAGCCATTTTAAGGATTTTTCTTTGAAGCTTCGCATTATTTCTTATTGTATAAGTGTGGCTTTGTTGTCTTGTATGACACTTGCTTTTGGATCAGGAGTTCCTGAGTTCGCACGTTGCATAGTTGAGTCCTTGGAAAAGGCTCTTTACTCACATTCTCTCATCGTACTCGGGTGTAAAATGAGTACTTGGCTGTTAATTGTGTTGTCTGTCCCAAAGAATTGTAATATCGTCTAGCAAGTGCCATGTCACGTCCTAATTGTTAAGTGTTGCTGTTGGCAAAGGACCTCTTGTAAAGCAATTTGAGCATGCTTGGTAGATATTGAACTATATAAAAGCTCAAGTTTTATAAATGCCTTACATTTTTTTAATGATAAAAAAATACACAATGGAAAAATATGTATATATTTTAATTTTTTTATGCTGATTTTTCAAAACATTTATTGATTGGCAGTCTAGTTTTGAAACTTTTATCATTTTAATTTTAAAAAATTCAAATTCCTGGTAAGTAGATGTTGTAATTGTAATTCATGTTATAATCTTTGTTGGTTTGATTCATTTTTACGAAATAAAACGATACAGTGAACAAGAAAAGTTCCATCTTGTTTCCTTTGTACATGATTCGTGTCAGAAAAAAGCTATGTATCCTGAGTTTTATTTGTTGTTTTTTGGGTTCTTTTCTGGGTGGGGATCCTGACCTCCCATAGTGGGCAGGGAGGTACATGCTGTGTCTTCTATCCCCCCATAACCGTTTTCCAATTGTTTCCTGTCATTGTCTTGGAATGAGATTACTTAGTTTTGTCCTGATCCTTGCCGGAGTTCCTTGGCTGGGAGGGAAATAGTCGAATGTATAGTTATTGTTTTGGGAGATGATATTTTTTTCCTTGTAAATCATTTCTCTGTTATGCATTGTATTATGTTTAGTTTACATATATTATATGATTGGTAAATATTTGAGTGTATTCCTCTTAGTTGGGACCTGTGCTTGTGTCTGGATGAGACTTTTGACTTTTAGGTGATCTCAAACTAAGTACTTTGACGGTGTGCTCTTGGAATCTACATGTGATCCCTATTTGAACCAGTTTCCCTTTGTCTTACCTTTTCTTTTGTACTTTAATTGTAATTCTAGAACTTTTTACTATCCCATTTTCTTCCTTTTTACTGGCGCTGATATGACCTTAATGTGTTGCAAGCGCTGTAAAACCCTTAAAAACAAAACAAATTGGGTTGTTTTAAAAGTGCTGTCCTGGGTGGGGTTCCTGACCTTCCATAGTGGGCAGGGAGCTACATACTGCGTCTTCTATCCCCCTATATCTGTTTTCCAACTTGCTTTCTGTCTTTGTCTTGGAATGAGATAACTTGGTTTTGTCTTGGCCCTGGCCGGATACCCTGGTTATTGAGAGAGAAACAGTCAAATGTATAGTTAGTTTTTGGAGATGATATTTTTTCCCTTAAAAATCATCTCTCTGTTATGCACTGTATTACGTTTTGTTATACATATTATGTACGATTTGTAAACATTTGATTGTATTCCTCTTAGGGACCTGTACTTTTGTCTGGGGATGAGACTTTTAGGTGATCTCAATCTAAGTACTTTGATAGTGTGCTCTTAGAATCTACATCTGTTTCCTATTTGAACAAATTCCCCTTTGTCTTCCCTTTTCTTGGGTGTTTTAATTATAATTCTAGGACTTTTTCCTGGTGCTGATTGCTGATATGACCTCAATGTGTTGCAAGCGCAGTAAAACCCTAAAAAAACACCAAATGTGCTGTCATCTTGTAACCATTCTGTCATCTTCCTCTTAAATGGCACTGAAATTACGTTGAAGTGTTTCAGTTTCAAGCGGTTATTTTCTTTATATTTTATGTTCTTTGAGTCAGGCATGTGTAACTTCTTACTGTATAGTAGGTTGTTGGGAGTTGCTTCTTGGGTCGCTTTTACTTTTATTATTATTATGCCCATATGTGGTAGTGGGGTCTCATGCTGTCGTTTTATTACAGATTAGGAATAAGAGAAGATGATTATCTGTAAAGCACTGCAGCAACCACCACTTAACCATCACTACTACTACAACATCCACATCACCATCCCTACCACCAATAGTTTAACAACAACCACCTACCTGATCACCATCCCCATCACCACTACTACAACCACCACATCACCATCTTTATCACCGCTACGACAACCACCATCACATCACCATCACTACTACTACTTACTACAATAACCACTATCATATCACCATTCCTACCACCAATATTACTGCACTCCCACCATCCCTACCGTCACTACTACTACAACCACCATCACATCAACAATCCCGTCCGCCAAAATTCACCATTCCTACCACCACTACTAACAATAACCACTACCATATCACCATCCCTACCACCGCTACCACTACTACTACTACGACCACCACCACATCACCATCCCTACCACTAAACTTCACCATCCCAACCACCACCACTACTACTACTATTAACCACTACCATATCACTATCACCATCCCTCCGACAATACATCCAGCATTTCAGATCTTGAAAAAATATCGCTGAGAAAATGGCAGCAACGGCAGGGCTTTTGAATACCATGAAATTTATTTGTCAATCACATGCATTGATGTCTTTAAATTAGTTGAAGAAAATTGAACTCGAGGCCTTTACACTGCTGTGGAACAGAAGGTAAGGATCTAAGTTGTCTTCACTAGCGGAGAAACTTAAGCGTCGAAGGGATAATTCGTTGTTTTAATCCTTGAATAAAAAAAATCACCTTGGAAACACTGAAAACTCCTTGAATTTCAAAATGGAATTGCAGTGGAACCCTGGGTGTTATACATGTATCTGGCTGAATATACTTTCCAAAGGGTAGCAAGCAAGATTAGTGGTGCAGAAGACTAAAGTCTTGTGGCTCTGGAGGATTTTATATATCTGAGTTTGTGAGAATCTGAAGCTATTTTGATAAGGAACTCATACCTGCGTCTATCGATAGTATGCGCTTGGCTAAGACTAAGAAGCTCACAACATTGCCATCCGGAAGTATAACGGACCAACACACAAAACTATGTGTGCAAACTTTTAATTCAGGTGAGTGAGAATTACTCATAAACGCGGATGGCAAAACATCAATAACAGACCTGAATGACGTCAACTTCATACTATCTATATAATAATATAAGCTTGGTATTAGAGTTGATTGCTTTTGGAGTCGACTATGTACGTCGCAACTTTTTCCACAGCACCTGTGATTTAAAAGTTTATTAGTATTATTATAATAATAACACCTATAAAATTCTCAGATTCCTCTCAATAAAAAGAAAAGAGCGCAAATTTAGACCGTTGTGGGTTGAACTTTCAGCATCTTGTCCACACCGATTTGATACACCGTCTCAATTTGATTTGAAAACATCGCTTTTTTGGTTTTTGTGTTGTTTTTTTTTTTTTTTTTTAGTTTGCCCCAGCACATAGAACACAACAAAGAATCGCCGATGAAAGGTCTATCAAGTTCGACCCCATAAAGAAAGATGAGGATAGGAATAACAGACATTCGGACAGGCCGGAGGATTCGAGGATTAATCATGGACATCTGACCTCAGAGTCTTGACCTCTTGGCCTCCGCCTGACAAGTTACTATTGGTTTATTTTACAATAATGTATTCGATGACGAAACCATGAGATTAGATCTGTAAAATGATAATAACACAGCATAAAAGTTTCAACAGCGCATATTATTTTATTATTTTTAAAATGATTGTTCAAAGACGCTTGGCATTGATATTCATTAACAATAAATAAGTAAATTAATGAATTGAAATATAAAAGAACAAAGAATAACACCCCCCCCCCCCCCGCCAAAAAAAAAGCACAAGAGAAAACGACCAAAATTAAAATTACATTAGGTTTGTAATTTTAGTTTTTGTTGCTTTAAAAAGTTCATCGAATGGCCTAAATTAACGTTATAGAAGGAACAAAATAGACATCACTCAGCTATTTTTTTTTTTTTTTTTTTTTTTTAAACAGCCATTTTAATGAGCAGTTCTCAGTTCTCACTAAATCTGTCACTCAGACAATATCTAACAATGTGAAATTGAATGTAAGCTTTAATTTAATATACAAAAACAGATAAAATGGACGTTTCGGGTTTCCCCTTTATCAATAAAACAGGATGGATGAAACACTACAGACGAATGATATATTGTGGTAGTGGTGTTGTTTAGATGACTAAACAAAAACCAAGTCACTCAATAAACGTTTAATTATACATAATATAGTTTTGTGTGTTAGTTCGTTGTATCCTGTTGGCGCATAGCATCAGCAGAACAAACTGGAATTTCATTAAGTTTTGACTTTATATTCAATTTACACCATCTTAAAAAAACTTGAACTTTTATATAGCGCAATATCCACTAAATGTGCTAAAAGCGCTTTGCAAAGGGTTCCTGTCCAACAGCAACACGTAACATGTAGAACGAAACATAACGCCTGTTAGGCAATATTTCAATTATTTTTTTCTGACAGGACAACCCTGTTAACGGCCTGGTAGTCATTTTACACCTGACTACGGTGAGAGAATGTGAGTAAAGAGCCTTTTCCAAGGACTCAACTATGCTCCGAGCGAGGCTCGAACCCAGGACCTTCCGATCCGAAAGCGAGTATCATACCACAAGATTACATAGCCGACATCTCAACCAAAACGACATAATGCCATTATGAGGCGGTGGTTCACAAAGACGGCTATTATATTTTAAAAGTTCTTTTAAAGAAATTATTTTCTTTTCTATTCAACGAAACAAAACAAAACTTGACTCATATCTGATACACTCGAGCACGGTTTCCTTGAACTTCTGGGACGGACAAAAACATTCGAGAAAATCAAATCGTAGTCCGAGGAAGCAGTGTACAAAGAATAATAAGCAAAATAAAAATAATTAAAAATTAGGGACATTCGAATGGATATAAATCTCTTTCTCAGCACCTAAATTATCCTGATGATATAATTACTAATACCGCATTGAGCGTGTGGGTCACAAATATTGTGACCTTGACCTTCGCCTCAAAACGGTATTCCAGTGGAATACTGATAATGATAAAGTCAATACCAGAAAGATTGGTTGACTTTCTTTAAGCAAGATTGACTTTATCCATTGTCAATGGACCACACTTTCACTTAGATCAAGAACAGACTATTCGGGACAAACAAGAAGGTGCACTTTAAGCA
>NC_088368.1:9079457-9084457 GCF_034508935.2 Berghia stephanieae | reverse complement strand
TTTTTTCTATATAGGTACATATTTACCTTTTTATTATTATATGCTTCATTGGTTTTATTTATTTTTTAAAATCATGAGCTTCTTATAACAATACTCATTGTAAATTTCCAGAAGTGGATGAATAAAGTACGTCTTATCTTATCTTTTCTTATCGTATCTTATCATATCTTATCATGTCTACGTTTTCCCATTCTGCAATTCATTTATTTATACTCTATCACTATCAAGTCTTGATATTATTCTCGAGGTCTTAAAAAACGTGGGCCTTGACAGTACCCTTGACAGATGACTGACGTCGGACGGGCGTCAAAATTCATAGTTTTGCTAGGGACGGAGTTATTAACAATCCGTAAACAGCGAGGATGAATTTATTTCAAATCACAATTCATTCCATTATTTATCTCTTTATAACACAGTGTTGCCAACTATTACGAATTTTTACGTAAAAAAATAGCGCTGACGGCGGCTATGGTGGTATAATACTCGCCTGTCTCGTCCTACATCTTACGTGTTGCTGTTGGCATGGAACCCTTGTTAAGTTCTTTGAACACGTTTAGTAGAAATTGCACTGTATACATGCTTTCGTTTAAATAAAAATATAGCGCTTATATGACTTAACTTGACTTAAGGCCTTTCGTTTCATAATAATCCGATCGGGACACCTCGGCTGCCTCTCTAATCATCAGTGTCAATTCCTTAAACAGTTCACGGTCTTTTGCTGTGGATGCTAATTTCATAAAATCTTCCTTTGATTTTTATTCTTCGTTATTTTGGAGGCGATTTAGGTCTCTATTCAGGACAGTGTGAATTGACGTGGCTGCTCTGCCTTTATATTTCCTATGTCCAGACGGGGTGAAAAAAGTATTCATGGCCTTTTTACCTGGTATATTTTCATCTCTTTTGAGTATATGCCTAAAAAGTCGCCATCTTGCCTTTCAGGATTTGAATAGATATGAGTCTTTCATTACATTTTTCATACAATGTTTTATTGCTTATTTTGTTGGGTATCGTATATTCAGGACTCTTTTAAGTTGTTTTCTATGGAATCTGTCTAATCTTTGTTCTTCGGTTCTGGTCAGTGCCCATGTTCCGCAGTTATATGTAAGCACGGATTGTACAAGGATTGTGTATAAGTTGATTTTAGTGTTTATTTTTATTTTGTCTTTTCTATTCCATTTATGTATCTAATAATTTATTTGGTGCAAACTTTTTCTTCTTTCTACGTCTTCCTTGTCTCCTGTTAGTGATCCAACTTTTTTCGTGGCTCTCCATCCATCTTTCTTCCTTGACAGTAATGTTATATCTGTTTTGTCAGTATTAACGTACAGTTCGTGTTTTTGTAAAGGTTTTTGGATTATTTTACACTAAATTGTTTGAGGCCAATAAAGTCAATGTCTTTTTCATATGAAATTTCCACGGGGAGTTCGTTTTCAAAACGCAATTGGGCCGAAGGTACAGATTTACAACCATCTTTTAAAGCATGTTCTAGGTAAATGATGAATAAAACAGGGCTATTAAGTAGCGTAATTGGTCTCAAATTCTTTGGAGGTCCTTCCGGTTTTTCTGGCTTTTGAATTGATATCAGCTCCCCTATATTAATATCTAGATGCTGGTAATGTTTAGATTTGGACGTTTGATTGAAGATTGAAGATGTCCGCTATATGTTCAGCTAATAGCGCTTATGTGAAACATACAAAAATCTTTGTAAATTACTTGTTGTTGGTAACCTACCATTTCCCCCTGTATTTATACTCATTTAATCAATCAATCTATCTGTCTATCTATCTTTTTATTTATCTATCTGTCCATCTATTTATCTGTCTATCTGCTTATCTATCAAGGTATCTATATTCTATTTACCGATTATCCACCAATCTTGCATCCAACCATATATCCATCCATCCATCCGTTTATCCATCTATCTATCTATCTATCTATCTATCTATCTATCTATCTATCTATCTATCTATCTATCTATCTATCTATCTATCTATCTATCTATCTATCTATCTATCTATCTATCTATCCATCTATCTATCCATCTACCTATCTATCTGTTTTTCTATCTGTCTATCTATCTATCTATCTATCTATCTATCTATCTATCTATCTATCTATCTATCTATCTAACTATCTGTTTTTCTATCTGTCTATCTTCTTATCTATCAAATTTACTTATGAAATGGAGACGTTGGTTAACACATTTTTGTTTAAATATTTTCTATTTTTGAAATCACTAGAGTGTCTACATGTTTTTTACTCCCAAATTTCAAATGTCATATTTTTGAGGTTGACATCTCTGATTACAATAACAACATTCCTGACCAGTTTCACCGACATGTGACCCACCAAGTCAATCTCGTAGTTTGTCCGAACGTACAAGACGAGAAAAAAAATCTACCTTATTCGTAGTAGTAATAAATGTTAGAAAAAATTTTGTTTATTAGGTTTTAGGAAACAATATACATTTTCCTAAGAAAGCTTAAAAAAAACAAAACAACTAGACTAAACGTGCTCAAAACGCTTTACAAAGGGTCTATGGCCAACAGCAACACTTAACATGTAGGACGTGACATGACGACTTTTTCGGACAGAAACAACGCTGTTAACGGCCAGTTACTCATTTTACACCTGCGTACGGTGAGAAAATGTGGGTAAAGAGCCTTTTCCAAGGACTCAACTATGCGCCAAGTGATGCTCAAACACATGACCTTCCAATCCGAAAGTGAAAGTCATACCACATGACTACATAGCCGCATATTCTAGCCACGAGTGATTTTTAGTCAAATTTTACATTATTAAGCTTAACCAGTTAACTGCCGTACTCTGGAAAGACATGTAATAAAAATCTGACCAGAAAACCTGTCCTTCAAATTTAGATCTATCTAACTATCTATCTATCTATCTTGCTATCTATCTCTCTATCTATTTATCCATCTATCTATCTATCTATCTATCTATCTATCTATCTATCTATCTATCTATCTATCTATCTATCTATCTATCTATTTATCTATCTATCTATCTATCTATGTATCTATCTATCTATCTATCTATCTATCTATCTATCTATATATCTATCTATCTATCTATCTATCTATCTACCTATCTATCTATCTATCTATCTATCTATCTATCTATCTATCTATCTATATATCTATCTATCTATCTATCTATCTATCTATCTATCTATCTATCTATCTACCTATCTATCTATCTATCTATCTATCTATCTATCTATCTATCTATTATCTATCTATCTATACTATGTATCTATCTATCTATCTATCTATCTATCTATCTATCTATCTATCTATCTATCTATCTATCTATCTATCTATCTATCTATCTATCTATCTATCTATCTATCTATCTATCTCTATCTATCTATCTATCTATCTATCTATCTATCTATCTATCTAGATGATTAGGATCTCGGCATGGTCAATGGGAATAATATTTAAATAGTCATAACTAAAAACACTTTGCTAGATAAGAATGAATATGAACCACGTAAATTCCATAACGAGGAACACGTATATCATTTGGTCACAAGTCACGTGCAACTTGACACATCATTCAAGCAAGAATGTCAACAAATGGCCATCAACGCCTAATAAACTTAAAATCATTCGACGCATAATTACAGGCTGACCTTTACTGATATACAATGACCAAGCATATTTATCATATTATCACTACAAGTAACATTCTAACAACCCGCCAAAAGTCTTTAAAGAAAAACTTGAGCTTTTATATAGTGCAATATCCACTAAATGTGCTCAAAGCGCTTTACAAAGGGTCCCTGATCAACAGCAACACGTAACATATACGACACATGACGCCCGTTAGGCGATGTTATAATTTTTTTTCGTACAGAGACAACGATTAATCAATAGATAAAGTCAAATACAATTTGCCAACTTGTGTTTCATCAAAACTGGTCGAGTATTGGAGAAAAAATAAAATAAAAGAATTAAAAAAAAACCAACAAAAAAAAAAAAACAACAAAAAATCAAAAACTTACTAACTTACATACTTATCCGAACCAGCGACCACCTGAGCTCTAGCCCTTCGGTCTTGTGCCATGACGTAGAAGTTAGACGTCTTTTGTAGTTGTTCCAGATGACTAAAAAACAAAAACAAAAAACAAACCAAGACAACTTTCCTGTCCAAAATTGAAAAATGTATTTTGTCAACATACGACAGAAAGGGTCATATATACTCCATAGACGTTAAACTAAATTTGACATTTTAAATGTTTACAAGCTGACATTTACTCTTGTGCATTTTCTTCACCACGGACAGAAAACTTTTACTTCAAATTAAATCCTTCTATTAAGAAATGATCCTTCAGAGTCATTAGGTCCATGGAGCCGGAGTTTATACCGGTTTCTGTGACGTGAAATGGAAAATAGCAATTGCGTGCTACAATTATAAAAGGACGCTAGTCTATCGCAAAATACTTTCCGCCAGATCTATCAGATCCAGCTGCGCAATCACTGCTGGGTAGACAGGCGAGTCAGAAAAAAAACCCCACGACTTCACACGGAATCGATTTCGGTCCTTTTGCGTATGAAGCAAGCGCTTTACCAACTGAGCTATCGGAACCACATCCTTCTATTAAAAGATCATAAAATGTTCCAAGAAGTTTCAAACATGTACGACTATGTGGTCTTGTGGTATGGCACTCGCTTTCGGATCGGAAACGTCCTGAGTTCGCATAGTTGGATCCTTGAAAGGCTATTTCCTCTCATTCTCTCACCGTAATCAGGTGTAAAATGAGTACCTGGCTGTTAACGGCGTTGTCTCTGTCCGAAAAAAATAATAATCACGCCTGTCCTGTCTTGACCAATTTTAGGTCAAATCAACCAATTAAATAATGGTCAAAATGGGAAACTACATTAGGTTTTACCAACGTAGGTTTTTGGCAAACAAAATTATTTTATAATTATAATAATTAGTGTCCGATGTCAAGGTATGCGCCGCGCCAACTTATT
>NC_088368.1:9066957-9071957 GCF_034508935.2 Berghia stephanieae | reverse complement strand
TCGCCATCTGTACAGATCCATGTCGCATTGACAAGACATTCGTCAAGAGCGGAATCGAGAAGGTTTCGTGGATCCTATCCAATGACTCGATAGATGAATTGCGGCGACGGCTGATAACCTTTTGGTGTTCCTTTTAGTTCAGCCGGAGAGATGATCAGATTTCGTTCTATTCTGATATATGCAGAGTCTATAAATGGCTTTGTTGTGCAGTGGTATGATATTCGGCTCATGGCCTGTACGTCATGAGTTTGAGTCCATCTGCGGGTGGTGCAAAAATGAGTCTTTGGAAAAGGCTCTTTATTCACATCCTTCCACCAAACTCAGGTGCAAAATGAATATATTCGCTGCAACAACGTTGAAGCTTTGGGAAAAAGTCTGGCCAAGTTAAGTGGTATTTTTATTATTCTTTTGTTTAAAGTCACAAATGAGTTCCTTTTACAGTATTGAACCTCAGAAAGCACTCAAGTTTAAACCTGTACATTTAATGAAACAACATGAGAAAGTTTAGTTATTATTTCAAAAATAGGGTTGAGGTTCATAAATGTTTCGTACAGCCCATGTTAAATGTTTGCTAACGAGTACCGAGTTACTGGCAAATCTAAAACAATAGAAAGCTGTTTAATACAGATTGATATTACGAGTAACTTGCAAAACATTTTTTTAGTTAAGTGTAAATCTATCCTCAGTTGACTGAAATGATTTCTAATGAAATCTGCTACGGCATAATGATCGGTCAAATTTGACGTTGGGAATTGCCGCCCGGTTGTCAGATTCATTTGCACACATTTACAGACTTTATAACTGGAATGATATTTGTTCGTTAATGGCTCAAAGATTTGACTCGATCTATGTTAATTTTCACAATACATTAGCATAATAATCAAAAAAATTTGAGTGTCTGTTTGAAATATCTTTATTTCTCCAAAATTTGGCTTGTTTTTTTTTTTAATGAAAGTAGTGCCAAGTTTGCTTTATAGGTCACACATTATCCTACCTGCCTGCATTTCTTAAATAATTTTATATTATACTTCCTGTGCCAAATGGCACATAGTACAACTATTTTCAGCCTCTATTTATTTCAGTTACGCCCTAGGATCTTGCCTGACCTCATACCATCCGCCTAACTTCTATCCTTCTCGACAGGTTGTAGTTAGCTATCCCTTTAGCCTCTTCCTCTCAGGGGTAGCCCATGTCAATGCTTCTTCACAAACAATGCCTTGCTCTTTTGTTCAATATAGAACTCTTTTTAAACCATTTTTTGGAATGCAGAAGTATATTTCTTGTGTGAACTATAATAGTGGTTCTAAAACTAATATTCGCATGGCTATAATTCAAAAGACATTAAGGCAAGGTAATTCAAATGTATATGTAAAAAGGGAATATGCAAATCTATCTATTAACTGTTTATGTATGTAGTTTGAGCACTTTTGATGAACAGAACTGATATTTATATCACAGCAAAGACAATGATTCCCATTCCAGCCTTATCCAAGTCTTTGATTATGGCTGTGGTACTGTTTCGGGACCACACAAGTCACGAATCCCTTCAAATCTATTTAGAAAACGGTATTTATTGATAAATAAAGATGTTATTTTGACTTTATGTTATGCAAATACATATGAAATGAAGCGGTGACCAATAATGTTGATGACTAATGAGTGACAATGATCCAAAATATGTATTCTTTCATACTCATTTGACTCAGATGTAAATTGGTATCTTTGTTTGGGCAATGAGTGATAATACTTTTACAAGAAGCGTACTGCAAACAAAACAGGACACCTAAACGTCCAAAGGGAAATTAAGTACCATATGACCTCCTTTTGTGAATGAATTAATCTTTGTGAACTCACTGACATGGTGAAACGGAAAAGCTATATATATATATATATAAATATATATATATATATATATATATATATATATATATATATATATATATATATTCATTCCTCTTAATGCCCAATAGACTTGCATGGACAGACCCTGTTATTTGATTAATGGAATGTGCAAAAAAATTGCATTACCATCGTGACGTTTTCTGGCAAAGACTGATGCATGTCGCACTTTAATAAATACGCTATTGGAGATGTCCAAGTGTATGGGGCAAAACTACACTGGCCATGCCATGACCAGCTTTCAACAGTGTGATGTTGATGGACTGCACTCTCCATTGTTGCCCAATTGTCTATTTCACCAGTCGTCATTTTTGGCAGTCGCAGTGTCCAATAAATATCCTCATAAATTATATATAAGAAAGATAAATTCTGTCCACGCGTTTAGGTAGTTACAGGGTTCATTCTTATCTTTTTATGACCCTTAAATGTAATCTTTTTTGGGGAGGCATATTGCGTTCAATGGTAAAATGCCTTATATTCAAAACGGTTGAAATAAAATGTGGAATGATTTGCGCCAAAATAGTCTTGATTCATTGATCATGATATATTAAACATTGTTTACTCTTGTGTTACAAACCAATTGTATGTCTACCTTAAAGATAATTTATTTTTTCTCTGTTTATTTTTTGTTCTTTATACAAGCATTGCTTGCACTGCTTATTTGTGGTGAAAATCTCATGTTGGATCTCTATTTACTTTTACACACATTTTCTCCTGCGATAAACACAAAGATCATTATTTAAATATTTCTAGTTAAAATAAAAGAAAACTAGTTCTGTTCTTTTGGTTTCCAGACAACTTGACTACTCCCGGCCCCTTCCCTCATCCCCCCCCCCTCCCCCCAACGGCTGCGATTTGTTGCAAATTTACCTTTCTATTGTATTCATTGATAGATCTCTTTGACAAAAATAGATTATACTTTTTTTTCTTCTGTTTTCTAAAGAGCCACTGTTTTGTCACTCTTCATACATCCACGTTGTCTGTGTAGTGTAACAATCCGTATTCTCCAATGCAAAAAAAAAAAGGCATCAAGATTAGGTTTAGAGTAACATTAGGTCGGAGTTCTGACTCGCAATGGAAGATTACTGTGACAAGCCATTGACGTTTGTCACTAACCCAATCCCTGGCGTGTGAAAGGCCGGCGACAGGAAATGCCCCCATGATGTATTTGTCAAGAATTTAGAATTTATAGATATGTCTTTTTTGTTTGTGGGGATCGGGGTTGGGGGGGGGGGGGGGGGTGTGTGTGTGTGTGTGTGTGGGGGGGGGGGGGTCATACATCATTGCAGCGATTAAGACACTCCGTATATATAACAGTGCAGGGTTATTTACCAAAATGCAACAAGAATGTCACAAAAATCGTGGTGAAGAATAATAAAATACTATGCACACTAACGTAGGACATGACTGCGGGTTTACCATTCTCATTGCGCTTTACAATACTTCGTATACCATTCTCTTTGCGCTTTACGGTGCTTTGTATATCATTCTCATTGAACTTAATGTTTTGTATACCATTCTCTCTGCGCTTTACAATGCTTTGTTTATCATTTTCACAGCACTTTAGAATGCATATTATATTCTTCAAGCATGGAATTCTATTTGTAATTTCAGCCAGTATAAGTAACAAATTAAGCCGAGATCTCTCCCTCATTTGAATTAACTTTAACCCTATTTTATCACTGCTCATAGCTAAGGACTCCTTTAAATTTTAATTCTAACAACACAGTTAAAGCTTATCCATTTTGTGATAAAAAAACGACAGCTTGAAAATAAATTATTCTTATTTTATCTTATCATCTAAAAATCATCTCGAATAAAAACGGCAGAGGACGTCGTGTTCTTGGTATGGGTAGGACTAGCGGCTCTTCTTTTTATTCTTAGTATTTTGTCCGTGCCCGACGTCTTTATCCGAAAGACGGCAGAGACGACAGTGTCGGGTCGTCGGAGTCAGTCTCCAGTTTGGGTTAGCCCTTAGTATTTTCTTTTCCTGCAAATATAAAACTCAAATATAACAACTATTCATGTTTATATCAGGATATTTAACACTAACGTAAAATCATTTCTCTACACTACTAGGAGACTTGGATTTTATCCAAAAAATAAACGGCTATAAATGTAACAAAATTAAATGGTTTCTTTCCATTTAAATAGCAATGGACTGTCAAAATCTCTATGCGAAGTCAAGATGGCTGGATGGTCTTTTTAACCTATAGATAGTTCGAAGATGACGTCACTCAGGCCCTTGTTATTGTTTTTGTCATCCGCGTTTGTGAGTTGTTCTCACTAAACTGTATTAACCAGACTATAAAAGTTCATTGTTACACAGAGTTTGTGTGTTGGTCCGTTATACTTCCGGATGGCAATGTTGTGAACTCCTTGGCCAAGCGCATTCTATCTATAAAACCTTTCCATGTTCTCGAGTTCATTGTGCTCAAAGTGATCCACATGTTGAAAAGTGTTCACTTTTCGAAATATCCAACATCACAATGAGTCATTTTGTTCAGCTTGAATTATGTGTATATTTACAACTTTCATAAACAAAGCAGCGTGTTTACATTTATTAAAGAGATGATGGCCATTTTAGCGAAGTCCCGGTTTCAAAATTTTTGCCAAGATGAGGGCCATTTTAATCAATCAATATTTGAGGGATGAGTTTTTAGTCCAAAACCTTAAATATTTGCTTTATCAGAGAACGGCTGAAAAGATGTTTATTTTAAAGGTCAAACAATCAAGGCTCTATTTTCCCCCGCATTGCACGTGAATGACATCAAAACACGCGTCCAATCACAACTCAATCTATTGAATTCTTGAAATAAAGAAGTCTTGGAAGGTATATAAATAGCTGATTTTAAATGACGTTATACGCCGAAATAGAAACCTGCTTGGCAGTATGGAAAATGATTGACAACTTCGCATAAATCAAAAAAAGTTTTAACAAGGAGGTCGAATGTTTATGTTCGCATACTTTAAATTCATGTGAAATATCAATGGGCGGATTTGGTTTTGTAGAACGACAGCAGTCGAATTTTGACGCTGAGATTGGTTCGAGATCCGTTGTTGTGTGTGTGTGTGTGGGGGGGGGGGGGGGGGGGGGGCGA
>NC_088368.1:9051932-9064357 GCF_034508935.2 Berghia stephanieae | reverse complement strand
AAGATACTCTCAAGGCTGTCACATTTCCCCTTGCTTAATTTGGTTTCAAGTATAGTCTGATGTCACGCCGCCCGGCAACGGTGGCCATCTTGGTTCTAAACAAAGAAAATCATACTTTTTATTTTTCATGCTGGCTAGAACTTTTCAAATGCCTTGTGATCAAAATGTGTAAAAGTCAAAATATGATCAAATTTATGTTTTTTTTCCTCTGGATACGCTTTTATGCTCGCTGGAGAAATATTTCATACGGGCGTCCGCCATTGTTCCGATAGTTTAGAGCCAGTGTTACTAAGTTACCATGCGTCATTAGGAAGGAAGTGACGTTACGACTGGTGAAGAGTATTGGGAGCGATCTATATTCAGGTTTTCGTCCAACCAAGTCATTGAACACATGATTTGTTGCTGTCCAAAGATTGAATATCTATAAATAAATGTATACACGCTGCTCTGTTCATGAAAGTTTCAGATCTAGCTGAACACAATGACCAATCATGATGTTAGATATTTCAAAAGCTGTGAACACGTTTTACTATGTGGGTCACTTTGAGCACATAATATTCCAATGTGACCAATGACCCCGAAAACACGGAAAGTGTAATATAGATCATCCCCCATTAAAAATGTCCAAAATGCCCCCCCCCCCCCCCCTCCAACGCCTGTGGATTGGTCAAATTGAGCCCACCCCCCCCCCCCTTCTATATAGCAATTAGGCCGAGGTGCACACCCTCCTCCCCTTTCTATTAACCCCGCCCCCCCTCCCCTTCTATTTGATTCAATAGAGTACGCGTGTGAATAAATGTGTCCTTCCGCCTCAATCTCTATTATTAAAAAAACTAAAAAAGATGTATTTAAGACAATTGGATTCAGTAGTCTATGTCACGCGCCCGGCAACGGCGGCCATCTTGGTTCTAAACAAAGAAAATCATTACTATTTATTCTTCATGCTGGCTAGAACTTTTCATTCCCTTTTCATATGCCTTGTGACCAGAATGTGTAAAAGTCAAAACATGATCAAATTGATGGGGTTTTTTTTCCTCTGGATACGCGTTTAAGCTCGCCGGAGAAATATTTCATACGGCGTCTGCCATTGTTCCGATAGTTTAGAGCCAGTGTTACTAAGTTACCATACGTCATTAGGAAGGAAGTGACGTTACGACTTTTGAAGACTATTGCCAATATGTTACTTGCATTTACATTACATATAATTTCAAATCAATACAGGTATAAGGAAACTACCAAAATAATTAAATAGATAAACAATAAATATGAATATAAGTAATACATAGACAGAAAAATAAAAGATAAATAGGTGAATAAATAAATAAATAACTATAAGAATGTCACTTTGGTTCTATTTATATCTCGCCTTGCCTTGGAGAAAGGAGTAAATAACAATAGTCAAAACGAAATAGAAGCTTCAATTTAATTAGCGAAAGCGTTGTGGCTGTTTCGGGTTTTAAAAAATCCATTTATTAATCCCAAAGGGGAAATTTGTTTTTAGGGCTACCGCAAGGGAAGAATGGAGAACCCCAGGCGTGAGCCGCAGTTCAGCGCCGCAAACTTAGCTAGAGTGAGGTGAGTTGCTCAAGGCCACATAGTGCAGCGTGTATTTGAACTCGATACCTTTCGGGTAAGAAGCAAAGACCGTACCACTGAGCCACGCTGCCCCTTTCCCTCCTTTGTCAACAAAACGCGATGAATGAAACACTAAAGACTTACAATACGACTGCGGCCATGATTATTCTTGGTTAATGATGACATATGAATATAAACTTATCATTCTTCTTACTTATTTACGTTTTCCCTCTACAGGTACAAAAGGATCTGCTCTCCCTTCAAAGATCAGATAACTCCACGTGGGGCTTACACTATCGTGATTATTTGCTCATGTATATCAGCAGTTCTCTCCCTTCCATCTGCAGCTATTTTTGGCAGTCGATCAATCCCCACTCGATGGGATTTCGTCAATGGAACAGACTGTTCAATTAGCGATCAGTAAGTCAATATGCATAATAACTTAATCTTGAGCGCAATATCCACTAAACGTGCTGAAAGCGCTTTACAAAGGGTATATGACCAACAGCAACACGTAACAAGTAGGCGATATTGCAATTTTTTTCGGACAGAGACAACGCTGTTAAAGACCAGGTGCTCATTTTACACCTGAGTACGGTGAGAGAATGTGCGTAAAGAGCCTTTTCCAAGGACTCAACTAAGCGCCGAGCGAGCCTTGAACCCAGGACCTTCCGATCCGAAAGCGAGTGCCATACCACAATTCCACGAGCCCCATGATAGCTTAAATGTAGTCAAAGTAATACTAAGCTGCTAGAAACTGTGGACTGTAATAAAGTAATGAACAAAAATTAATATATCAACTTCGAAAAAGAACAAAATAAATACCAAGCACGGAACGTTTCGGGCTCAAACCCCTTCTTCTGCCAATAACAAAAAGAGAAGAAAAAAAAACACATTTATGCATCACTTCAGATCCAAACAAACGACAGAGAAATATTTGGCACGTCTGTCCCCAAGAACTTCTCTGACGTCTATGTCAAGAAGTCGGGGAGAGAAGGCTCTAGTTAGACCAAGGTTTGAAGCGACTTTTTTGGGGGTCGTGGATAGTTCATACGGTAGAGTCACGATCTCCCCCGCCGCGCGGAGTTGTCGTACCGGTAAGGTCGCGGGTTCGAGACTTCATCGCCGACGCGAAGTTTTTATTCTCTGTTGTCTTCTGGCATTTTCCTACTCAATTCATTTCTTGTTTTTATCTGACGTTTATCTGGATTTTAAGTGACCTATTAATGTCTTAAATAGCCCATTTGCAGCCGGAATTTAACCTGGTTTCTTTAACGTGAAACGAATAAGAGCAGTTACCTGCAACCCTTTGGTTTGAACGCTAGACTAATGCAAAGTACTTTCCGCGAGTTCTAGCAGACCAAGCTACTCAATCACTACTAGGTGGACCTGGAGCGGGAGAGGGGGTTGGGGGGGGGGGTGTCAGAAAAAAAATCTCGACTTCACCCGGGATAGATCTCGGTTCTTTTGCGTTTGAGGAGAGTGCTCTACCAGCTGAGCTATCGACACCCTCTCAGGTACTCACATAACGTGTGAAAATTATGAGAGATGTGAGAAAAGAGTCAATTCAAGGAGTTATTATTGTGCCGCCCTCAGCGAGACTCAACCCGTGAATTTGTTTTGTCGGTTTCTGAAGTTCACCAGCGTAGACCTGCCTACTAGGAATTGGAAAAATTCGTAGTTTCAGGGGTAATAGCATAGTAGACTTTATAACTACCCTTTAAAATTACCCATTTCTCTTAATATATTAAATGCTTTAGCCCTTTCCTTACCAGCCTTTTTCAGAATTTTCCCCAAACTTTACACCCACCCAACACAAAAACAGATATTTCTTACTCAAACAGAATACCAAAATAACACTCTATACATAATATTGTTCGCCGAAATGGGCTCTATTTCAGAATGTCAAGTTTTTTATAGCTATAGCAAAACGAAATAAAATCTGGATGGGAAAATTGACGGTTGCATCGTAACAAATGTGACGATTTTCCAATAGCTGGCAAGGAGGGGGTTAAAATCCGTTACATATTATCTCTGGCAACAAAACTTCGTTTTCAAAAAGGGTATTTAATTAAAAATCTTTATAATATAAGTGTCAATTAGGACCCCGAAATTCTTAATTCTACGAAATTTTCGAAGTAGTAAGCAGGTCTGCCGGCCTTACGTAAAATTGGCGCCATTTGTAACGTAACGATGTCCTTTATAATGAAAGTCAAGATACTTGTAAGGTTTGAAGTATAGGTAATATCACTAACTCAAGTTTTCATCGGATAGGAAACTACCGCTTACGGTAACGAGAATGTTACGGGACTTTCTCAAGCATGCATACACATTGATTTAATCAACAGCAAGTAGACTTTTACCAACTTCATGGTATTGTTTACATTTTATAATACGCAGGGGGAAGGTATCAAAATTTCTCCCTTTGATTCACCAGAACTTTCGTATTCTTATTAAATAAGAGTAAATTTTACTCTCTCTGTCTTCCCCCCACCCCTCTCTCTCTCTCTCTCCTCTCTCTCTCTCTCTCTCTGTGTGTGTGTGTGTGTGTTACACGAACACACACACACACACACACACATATATATATATATATAATATATATATATATATATATGTATATATATATATATATATATATATATATATATATATATATATATATCCATAAAAAATATTTGAATGACGATTGACTCTTACAGATCTGTTTCATGCCTTTTACTTTAGGCATCAAATCAATAGTTATTCAAATATTTTATTTCGTGGTTTATATTATATATATACACACACGCCCTCTGTCTCACTCACAAACTCATTCTCTCTCTTTCTCTCTCTCTCTCTCTCTCTCTCTCTCTCTCTCTCTATCTATCTATCTATCTATCTATCTATCTATCTACCTCTACCCCTCTCTCTCTCATTGTGTGTGTGTGTGTGTGTGTGTGTGTGTGTGTGTGTGTGTGTGTCTGTGTGTGTCTCAACTTTGTTGTTTCTGTACCCATCTCCACTTCTGTTTTGTTATCCTTCGCTATCTCTTTCTTTTCTTATTCAGTTCTAAGCTCGACACAAAAATGAAAGGGAAACAACCCGTTTGTAAATTGCAGACTTTTGATATGGTTAATTTTATGAGTCGCTTTTCATTTCTCACTTTTGAACTAAATCAAAATCATTAGTATTCATAAAGTGGTTAAAACTATGGGTAAGAGAAAGAGATTAAGAAAGAAAGAAAGAGAGAGAGAGAGAGAGAGAGAGAGAGTGTGTGTGAGAGAGAGAGTGTGTGTGTGTGTGAGAGAGAGAGAGGGAGTGTGTGTGTGTGAGAGAGAGAGAAAGAGAGAGAGAGAGAGAGAGAGAGAGAGAGAGAGAGAGAGGAGGTTAGGACGATAATATTGATTGTCTCGTTGTCCATTTTCCATCATTCTCTAATGTTTATTACCTAAAGTTAGCTTCACAGAGGACACCAAATTTGAAATAGGCAACGTGTGCTCTTCAAAAGAAATAAATAACAATGTGAAATTGAATGCAAGCTTCAATTTAATATACTAAAACAGATACAATGGACGTTTCGGGTTTCCCCTTTATCAACAAAACAGGATGAATGAAACACTACAAACGAAACAGATAATGTGGTAGTAGCGTTGTTGACATCGGACATCTTGTTTGATGGATTATTTATCTTCATGGAATGCCTTGGCGACGATATAACAATATTTTGTGTATAATACCTAGTATTTTATAAGTCTTATAAACTGTCAACAAACTAATATTTTTAAATATTGTATCCTAGTCTTTGAAAGAATATTATTTAAGTTGCATTTTATTGCATTTATGTCAAATCCATACAGATTCATCGATACAGCAGTGCCTTTGTTGTACAACAGTTTCCAGATGCTTCTGTTCGTCGTTGGAGCTATCATTATTTCAATTCTATACTTCTTCATCGGACGCACTATCTTCCGGCAAGCCCACCTAAGAAGAGTCAGAGCGAGGCGAAGCAGTGTCATCCAACCAATCAACGGCCATATAAGTTCAACCCCTGTGTCGGATCCTTCCACCCACTCTAGTCAGGACTCATCTAGTCCGGAAACGGTAGCCATAGACAAAAATCGACCTTTGAACCCTAAGATTGTCATTGATGACAAAGTCTGTGATACACCCGATTTGAAAACATCGTTTCCCAAACGGTTTCATAACAGATTCCGAAAAGACGTTAAGAGTGCAAGTTCTGAGCAAAGCAACAATAGGAATTCTAATGGCAAATTCGTGGAAATTGAACTCAGCAGCAATACAACCGTTTCACCCCCAGAGACGCCGATAGATCAGCAGATGTTTGATTACAGACCTCTAATAAAATCATCTCTGTCTAAAACATCAAATGCGCATTACAAGCAAAACCATAGCAAGCCCAATAACTCTGAAAAGAAAAATTCACCTTGCAATTTAGAACAACTCGACGAGCAAACATTAAATGACTCTATCATCGCTAAGAACTCTTTAAAAATAGAGAGCAACGATAAACTATGTACCAATGGTGCAAATATCAAAGAAGAAATCATTTCTTGTAATTTGTCTGGATTTAAAAATGTAACCGACATTGAAGAAAATGAAGATAATCAAAAATCTAAAACTCAAAACTCTTCATTAATCAACAGCAAAGACGCGAAAACTTCTTGTGAAAATGCCGGTGCCCCGCAGTGTAATTCAAAGGGAAACAACCCGAAGTCAGCATCACCCATAGAGTGTAGTAACAACAACAACATTCTTGAGAGACTGAAACTGCCCCTGGCTCACCATGACGGGGATTCTGGCTTTGGAGAAACTGGATCTCAGGAAAAATTGAGATGGAGCACGACAATGATGACGACCCAATCATCGACGGCAATTATTCCTGGCCGAGCGGAAGAATTGTTCCGTAGCAATAGTGACGTAGGAAGAAGGGTAAAGGGAGGCAAGTACAGAAGAGAACCTACAAAAAGGAAGGTAACTTCTGACGATGAAGGGGACTCGAGAAGAAATAGAATGATTAAAAATCGAGGTAATCTATCATATATATAAATGTCAAATCTCTCTCTCTCACTCTCTCTCTCTCTCTCTCTCTCTCTCACACACACACACACACACACATATATATAAATATATATATATATATATATATATATATATATATATATATGTATATTTCTAATCTTTGTTGATAATGGTGATTCTGGTGGTGGTGGTGGTGGTAGGGCGCGTGGTGATGGTAATAATGATGGTGATGATAATGATGATGATGATGATGATGATGATAATGATGATGATGATGATGATGATGATGATGGTGATGATGATGATGATGATCATAATGTGGATGATGATGAGGATGATGATGATGATGATGATAATGCGGATGACGATGATGACGATGATAATGATGCTAATGATGATGATGATGATGATGATGATGATGATGATGATGATGATGATGATGGTCATCGTTATTTGTAAATCCTCCCACCCTCGACACACCCAACTAACGCATCCACAAGCGACGAAAGATTTCAATGAGCTTAACCATCTAAATGAGATTCCGTTCCTCGTGCAACAGGAAGTTTGTTTATGGAAACGCGTAATAAAATTACGTTAAATGCAATCCACTCAGTTGCAGGTTTTGTTTTTTTCTGACGCAGCATATGTCACCTATTTCCTGAATAGTGGGATTTAGAGGCAAGGAAACGCCTTAAAATCTGCAATAGTCAAAAATGCGAAATGTTAGGGATTTTTTCCTGTTAACGAAATGTTTCTTCTACTCAATAGGACCAATGCGGTGAACAAGTTGTCAAAAATACGCTTCAAAAGTCATGACATCGCTTCCCTCGTAATGACGCATGGTAACTTAGTAACTGGCTCTAAACTATCGGAACAATGGCGGACGCCCTTATGAATTATTTATCCGACGAGCATACAAGTGTATCCAGAGGAGAAAAACAGTATAAATATGATCATGTTTTGACTTTTATACATTCTGATCACATGACATATGAAAAGTTCTAGCCAGCATGAAGAATAAAAAGTACCCATTTTCTTCGTTTAGAACCAGGCTGCTCGCCTTTGCTGGGCGACGTGACATCACACTAGTGAATCCAATTAGAGGCAAGGAAACGACTTTAAATCTACAATGGTCAAAAATGCGAAATGTTAGGGATTTTTTCCTGTTAACGATATGTTTCTTCACCTCAACAGTACCCGCCATTTTGAGGTGAACAAGTTGTCAAAAATTGTATCCAAAATCAAAAACTTTTAACATGGATTGGATAGAGAATATATTACTTTTTTTATTGAAAATTTTAAATCCGTAAATCAATGACAATAGAAATATCTATATAGAGAAAGTGGGCAAAACAATGCAAAATTTGGACTCTGTGTTATGTTTGTTATACACAAATTACCCCACTGGCTTTAGAGAGTGACAAAAATGTCATAGGAATGATAGTAGAAGAAAGGACGCCGATTTTTACTGAATTATATGATATGATAATGTAGATTCATATAGCCCGATGGAGGGGTTGGGGGGGGATGAAAAGTGTGAGAGCAGGCAATGATGGTCGAAATGTTTTTTTAAAAAACTAACAAGGGGTGTATGAAAAAGGCAAAGAAAAAATATCAGCTGGCCTTTACGGGGAATCGAACCCAAAGCCTCTTGATTACCTGTCAGACGAATTACCGTTACACAAAGGTTACTCCACAGCTTTTTCGAAAATAATAATATATAGCATTGTGAAATGCATTGGCAATGGTGTTTCCATAAAACTCAATATCAATGTGAAATCCATTCCTTTTATCTCAATTCAGGTTCTTCCCATGGACGTATGAGGCGCCACTCCTCTTTCAAAAGATTCCGAGATCTGAAGAAATTATCAATTTCTGACCCCCATGGTAAGGGAGGAAGACATATTGTCACTAGTATAAGATATAGATCTGAAAAAAAATGTATATTAAACACTGCCATAGAAAAGGAAGAAAGAAAAATACATGGATAAAAATACCATCCCAAAAATCAGTCTGCCTCGACTGGGTATCGAACATCAGACCTCTTGGTTACTAGTTAGACGTGTTACTATTACACCACACATGCTACCCGATACTTGGGCGATTTAGGTATTAAACAAACGTATATATAGCGACGTGTTTAGTCCAGTCACGTGTCTAGTCATACTGATATTATACCTTATCTATATAAAATAAAGGATGACATTTTAATGATCTTTAATAACAGTTATACACGGACAATACAATTCACTATTCATCCTCATGGCAATTTTAAAAAACATAGGAACCATTTCGAGTGAGGACTAAGATAAGACAGGTGTCAGCTGCTGTGGAGCGCCGCAAAGTGAGCATTATAAGATCAATCTCTTGCTTAAAATAAAAGCGAGATGCTGAGAGTGGTGTTTCTCTAACCGGGGTCTCCTAGATAGAAGTCCAATCCAATGCCATACCCACTAGGACAAACACCCTCCGCCCCCCCCCCCCCCTCCCCACCTCCCGCCCTTTTTTATGCTTCTGGATTTGTCAAATATCACATCAAAAAGATTTGAAATTATAATTATAAAAGGCCGTTACGTCTTTTATTTTGTTTTGTATCTTTTATAAGAGTCATTATTTACTCCCTTAATTTTACTCTATCTTTTATTGATTCATTTGGGCACCTCTAGATTTTGTTATTTTCAAGAGCTGTTTCCATTGTTGTCCAACAGGTACGAGACGAACCACCTTGATGCTTTTCCTCATTAGCCTCATCTACGTCATATCATTCCTCCCCCATCTCCTCCTGATGATAATCAAGGTCACACATCCAACGTCCCTCAGTGGAGAAGGCGGCTCCATTGAGGTGGCGCACAACATACTCTTGAGGTCCTACTTTATCAACTCCGTAGCGAATCCAATCATCTACAGTTTCTGTTCTAGAGACTTTTTCACCCGATGCCTCAGTCCTCGTGGCGCAGATATATCATCAAATCATCATCCTTGATCCTCCTCGTTCCTCGTGATCTGAAAAAATAGTATGTCTGGAGCTGTACAAGACAAAGCAAGAAAGAAAAAATACAAGGAAAAAAAAACTATCCTCCCCAAAATAATCAGCCGTTATCGACTGGGTATCTAACCTAAGACTACTTGATTACCGGTCAGACGTTTTACCATTACACCTCACAGAGGTTAGCCGCTAGTTGGGACGATTTAACTCTTTCAGCGCCATTAGTTGCACTGTGCGGTCAGAGCAGAATCTGTTCTACTGGCCAATGTCCTCACAGTGCGGCCGGTAATGAAAGGCAAAACAATAATGTAATCCAATTCTACTTTCTACAAAAGTACTATAAATTGAACCAATGGAATCATTTCTTTCATCAGAACATTCAATGGGCCATAGGTGAGCATTTTAATTGAGATTTTGTGCCGAATTCGAAAGTCGCTTTGTCTTAGCTTGTCATTCTCATGCTGCCTCAATCAGGTGTCAGCCATTTTGTGACGGAAATGCGAATATTATAGCCTCAGCACTGAAAGAGTTAATGCCTATACTTCGTTCCTCGTGGACCATAAGACGCCGACGGGAGTGTAAACTTCTTGGCGGGAGTCTTCCGATCCTGAATGTTTCTTTAAAGTAGAATCGTACACTGTTGTGGACATAGGTAATGTCCATCTAGGAACGGAGTTGTCTGCCCATCTCGTTACAGTCTCGGTTCGTCCAATTTCTGGTGGTGGCTACTGACATTCTTTGCATCCTTCGATATCTGTCCGGATTTCATCCACTCTTACCCCCCTTGCTCCTTGTCTTGAGTTCTTTACTAAGTCACATCTAAATAAACTTAAACTTAAGTTTTTATATAGCTCAATATCCACTTAATGTGCTCAAATCGCTTTACAAGGGGTCCCTGACCAACAGCAACATTTTACACGTAGAACTAGGCATGCTGTCTGTTAGGCGATATTACAATTTTTCCGACAGAGACAACGCTGTTAACGACCAGGTACTCATTTTACACCTGAGTACGGTGTAACTAACTAACTAGTAGTGCTTTTAAAAATATGTATGTATCCATATACGGTTATATAAAATTTATAGGATTCTATTCTCCTTTTTTAAAATTCTATTGATGTACATTGAAAATTTATCAGTGTAAATTGAACTTTATGAATGTAAATTGAAACTTTATCGATGTATATTGAAATGAAATTTTATTAATGCAAACTGAAACGTTATCAATGCAAATTGAAATGAAAATTTATTAATGCAAATTGAACTCTTCTGAAGCTTTGCCAAAAGGTAATTTTCGTGGCATTCAACATAAAAAACATCAATATTTTGTAAGTTTAGAAAAAGTAAAATTATTGAAGGATTTCTTTTCCATCCGTTTCTCTTTAAATAATAAAAATAATCAAATACCCACAAAAAAAAAAAAACAGACTCTGTTTGGCTGGTGTTAAAAGTCAAGCTTTAATAGCGTTTTAACGAGTCAAAGAAAGAAGGAAAAAAGATTCGACAAAGTTGACAATTTAGTGCAAACTTTGTCATCCCTTTGAGATGTTATTCATTCTTTCCCGTTCCTGCTAAACTATATTCATGTTTTCGTCCAACCTAGACATCGATCACATGATTGTTGTTGTACAACGATTGGTCATTTCTCAACAAATGTAAACACGCTGCTTTGTTTATGAAAGTTGTAAACATTCCCATGAGTCATGCTGAGCAAAACGGCCAATAATGACGTCGGATATTCTCAAATTGTGAACACTTTTCACTTTGTGGGTCATTTTGAGCACACTTTGCAATGTGACCGATGACCTCGAGCACATGGAAAGATAATATAGATCATACTCATTTTTAAAGATAATTTTTCATTATTCAACTCCCCACCCCCCTCCCGAAACAGACCAGCCTACACACACACACACACACACACACACACACACACACACATACACACACACACACACACAAAGAGAGAGAGAGAGAGAGAGAGAGAGAGAGAGAGAGAGTCAGTCAGAGAGGGGGAGAGGGAAAATAATGAAAACGAAATTCTTTCAGTTTTTCAAAGTGTCAAATGTTACCAAAACAACCCTTTCTGTGCAGCTTCAAATACATTATCTAAAATAATTGATATATTTCTTATCACAAAATTATTGTCTATAGTAGACGTCTAATATGTTTGTACGGATGACATTTATAAGTTGTCAAAATTGAATTACAAAATCAATGTCTCTAACTTTCTTTTTATTCAAATCACCACATCAACATCTTATTCAACCTTCTGTCGTACCCGGCGTTCCCATGACTTCCAGATCTGATAAGCCGACGTAATTATGGACTTGTTATTCTATTGTTGTCATTGTAAATATTTTGTGTTGGTTAGAGATTATTTCCATTACAACAATGGAACATAACCATTTTAGGTTATCAGACCTGCAAATAAGTGCACGCCGGTAGTACCCAAATTTAGATTTAAACTTAAACGCTATAAACATGCTAAGCGAGGAATTATGTTTTCCCATTTCTCTTTTTCACTTATGGCACATTATTGTATGAGTAAAAAACATGTTTACAATATCGTTATTTACGATATTGGGAAAAACAAAAAGTTGGTCAGGGGCTTGTCACCTTTGACCTTCCACTCTCTACCCGGTTGACGGAAGTTGGTACAATATCGTAAGCAAATTGAGTAAATATAGAGCAGTAAAGTTAGGTGCCCCAAACGTAAACAAAGGTCGAGAAGCACGTGGCAAACCACATGTTCCTGTCTTGACAGCTCACGTTCCAATGTAAATAATAGAAAGAAAATAACCTTTAAAATTTGGCTGTTAGGTGGCAAAAGAAACCCATA
>NC_088368.1:9022154-9046833 GCF_034508935.2 Berghia stephanieae | reverse complement strand
CGTACTATAGAAAAACACGTAATTAACAATTTGACCAGAAAACTCGTCCTTTAGATATCGATCGGTTTAACTCATTCAACCCTAACACCGACTATATTCGTGGTTTACTCGGGTTACTTTTACCCCATGCCTATTTCTTACATTTTTATGAGACAAATTATAGGCGTAGTATCAAAGCTAATGTTTTTAGTTTTTACATGTTAATGGTAGTTGAATAAAACTATCTATGTATCAACATGCTCATTTTTAATACATTTTTTTTTCCAATTTTGAAAAGCAGCAAAAATCTCTAGGATTGAGTGAGCTAAATGGCCCTCATCTTGGCAAAATCTCAAACCAGCCGATAGTTGAAGGACGAGTTTTCTGGTCAGATTTTTAATTAAGTGTCTTTCCGGAGGATGGACAGCAATCAATTGGTTAAATTACTCTTAGATAAGGGAATTTATATAGTAATCATTGTTATCTACATAGTCGCTGCCTGTAGTTATGGGTTATCACACGGGTCACAAAACTCCTCAGGGTTATTAAGTCATATTAAATCTCGTTTTATTTATTTATTTATTTACTTGTTTATTTTATTTATTTATTTATTTATTTATTTATTTATTTATTTATTTATTTATTTATTTATTTATTTTATTTATCTATTTATTTATTATTTTTAAAATTTATTTATTTTCTTTTTCAAGGTCTTTATCCTGATGCCTATGTTTATTGTCATATATATATAAGATGGAGATATACCCAAACTGGCAAAATGGCGACACACATTGGCTGTAGCTCTCATTCCTGAGGTTAAAATAAAATTGGTAAAATAACTGACCCCTCTGTCTGGTCAGCAGTAGTAGCTGTTGTACAGCTGTCAGTTAGATCTTGCGTAGATCATTTCGCGGTAATAATATATTAGCTTCCAATCTAAAGTTTTGCAAGGTGGAACCATTTTTTCATGTCTTTTTAACGCTACAGAAACCGGGATTAAGCGTATCCGCCGGACTAAGCAAACTACTTTGGTGATCGGTTGATTTCGTGCGCATTTTCTCTTGCCCTCTATAATAGGAACAGAAATAAAATTATTCTCTTATCTCCTCATAAAGTAGAACCGCGCAATGATATCAATTGGATAAAAATGATCCGTGACGTCAGATTATTAAGCGCACTAAAAAAAGAGTTTAAAAAAAAAAGAAGTAGGACCCTATCATCAAATTATTTTTGAAAATGTCTTTATTCATTCAGAGATGATATCAGATTCGATCGACGGGTAGAATAAAAGATTTTTTGCGTGATTTTTGAAATTCGAACTCTTTTTTCCAATGCGCAAACTCACGCTCGTGCAGCGATTGGGAACAAGCCCGGAATTCCAAAAGCAAAGAGCATAAGACTTGTATATTATTCCACCTCTTTTAATTGGAAGGAAAGATGGGGGGAGGGGGGGGGGGTATTCGATTTTGCTTTTGCATAATACAAAAAATATAAGGCGTCTCTATTATCGTTTGTTAAAAATGTAGGAGTTCAGGAAATATTGCCACCCGAGTGCATCCGGTTTTAATACAACGTATATTCTGACGGTTAATGATATTCTGACGACAAAATTAATTCTGAATGTCAAATTCATAGCGAAAAAAGTAGTCCTTTAAGAGCCATTAGACTCATGGAACAGGAGTTTATCCCGGTTTCTATAACGTGAAATGGACAATATCAAGTACTTGCTATCCTTTGGATAGGACGCTAACAGTCCCAGCTACCTATTCACTGCTGGATAGAGATGGGGTTCAGAAAATAAAAACTCGACTGGAAAGGTGTCAGACAATGCAAGAAACAAAATAAATACAATAAAAAAAACATCCCAAAAAATGAGGTCGACTGATTTTTGGGATGTTTATTTTTCTTAAATTTTTCTTTCTTGCTTTGTCTGGCACCTTTCATACATACTTGTTCAGATCTTTATCTTGCACCGGTACCTGCTCCTTAATTTCTTAATTTAATATCTGAAGGGTTACTGGGATATTGCATTATATAAAAAAGTAAATTTAAGTTAGATAGGGCAGCGTGGCTCAGCGGTACGGTCTTTGCTTCGTACCCGAAAGGTACCGAGTTCGATCACCCGCCGTGCGCTGTGTGGCCTTGAGCAAGTCACCTCGCCCTAGCTCAATTTGCGGCGCTGTACTTCGGTTGGGTTATTCCAGTCTTCCCTTGGAATAGACCCTAGAGAAAAATTTCCCCTATGGGATGAATAAAGGGAATTTTATTTTATTTATTTTAAATATTTTTTTATTTGTTTCTCTTCCCCAGGATGTTTTCTGGTATGGACATGAGTAAATCTCTAATGATGATGCTTTTTGGTGGTATGGGAGGCATGGGAGGAGGCATGGGAGGAATGGGAATGCTACCTATGATTGGGCTGATGAATAACATGTAATCGAAACAATTAATTAGAGGCAATAAGGAGAGGGGTGATTTAAAGGAGAGAGGGAAGAAGGTCAAATGAAAGATTTGGGAGGAATGGAGAAAAGAAGGAAAAGGAGAAGAAAATGAAAAGAGAGATGAAGGAATGAGTGGATATACGAAAAAACGAAACAAAACGAAAAAAAAAAAACACGGAAAAAAAACACAACGAAATCTAAAAATCTAACGTTTTTCAGAAGTGATCTGAAAGAAAAATGATTTTCTTCACAAGAGAATCTAAAAATAAATGGCGGATTCATTCTGGTTAATTATACAAGATCGACAATGGAAAATAATGATCCAAAAATAAATAGCAGTGTTTGGATGATGTATCAGGTGGCTTTTGTATCGGACGTGGTAACTTTTAAATTGTTGCTTAGGGATAAAAAGATGTTTTGGTCAACTTATCATTTCAGATTTGTTTCAAAAGCATAAACAGGTGCGCGGTGGAAAGGTTTAAAACAGCAATAATATATCACTAAAGTTGATATCTGTCGCTAGTAGCTTTTTCCCCCCAACTAGTTTTCAAAACTTTCGTATCTAATTTTGTAAAATCTCAATTCCATATTTTGCATTGCTCAATGATTCCTTGAGTAAAAACCAATAAAGCATATGTTACTAAATATATCTGTTGAGAGTTGTAATTGATAATTCCAATTTAAGTATGGAATGCGTAATGCTTATACATCAAATAAAGATAATCAGAGTGTGCTTTGTGGCCGCTAGAAAAAAAAATATTCAACGATATTATTTTTATTTGTATTTCATTTTTACTATAAACATATCTCTTATATTTATTCTTGATTCTGATTTAGTAGTGACTGCTGTGGTGTTTCTTTGTGTTTATGTATGTGTATTTTTAAAGGCAATCTCGTAATTGTTTGTTTCCTGTGATTCTTCATATTGTGTGTTTACATCAACGATAAATTGTATTTGACATGAAACACAAGAAAGATTTTAATGGGTGTAATTTTATTCCGAAGGTATTTTATATTGAAGAATAAACCTACAACATCGGACTTGTCGAAACAACATGCTGGTTACTGTTTGCGTTATTTGTTTACAATCTTGTTATTATTATTATTATTATTATTATTATTATTATTATTATTATTATTATTACTATAAATGTAATAATAATAATAATAATAATGATAATAATAATAATAATAATAATAATAATAATAATAATAATAATAATAATAATAATAATAATAAAAATAATAACAATAATAATAATAATAATAATAATAATAATAATAATAATAATAATAATAAGAAGAAGAAGAAGAAGAAGAAGAAGAAGAAGAAGAAGAAGAAGAAGAAGAAGAAGAAGAAGAAGAAGAAGAAGAAGAAGAAGAAGAAGAAGAAGAAGAAGAAAAAGAAGAAGAAGAAGAAGAAGAAGAATTAGAATCTGACAACTTTTACTTAGCAAATATATTTTTACTTACTTGGCAATGTTCATAAATGACAGTATGTCATTATTGATGCATTGAATTTAGAAAAATAGTCGCAACATCCCCCAACCGAATGTAATATACCAACAGACAACACTACACATAGTATAGTTATAGGTCATACTTAAACGTTTATAGATAGAACGAAGATGACGTCACTCAGCCCTTTGTTATTGTTTTTTTTTTTTGGTGTATTCTTTTCTTTTTGGCCATCCACGTTTGTGAGTAATTCTCACAAGATCTGAGTGACGTCAAGGTTGTTCATCTAAGTTACTTATACTCATTTCGTTTTGGGGAAAAACCCGATTTTACTTTAGCATAGTAGCAAAGATATCTTGAGACCTCCTATCAAGTATATTTTGTAAAAACAATGTAGGAGTTCAGGAAATACTTTTCTCCCTCAGGCGCGTATCCGGTTGTACTAAAAATAGATCTTGGCGCATCTTGAATACAATGATTATAATTCTTAAAGGATGATTGAATTCAAGAGCCAGTCATAGGAAGAAGGATTTTAAATAAGATACATTTTTGATAAGAAATGACATGTGCTGTGAGGTGACTGGAGTGATATAATATTAAGAAACTAGTAAAAAGCTCGCACATTTAAGTGAGTGACAGATAGTCACGGGGCTATCAGAACTCCAGTGAACAACTGCAATCTTGAAATATATTTATGCGCCATCAATCTATCAAATATAATTGCAAAGGCAAAAATGTTGATTTAGATGCTGTACTTTTATATAAAATTGTTGAATCGAATGCAATATCAAATCGTTGTTTAGCTGACGATAAATTGGAAGACTGTTCACAAACTGGTTCTTCCGATTGGACATGTAGAATAAAATAAGTTCAACCATGACCTAAATTCTATGTTTTCTGTTGACAAACCTATTCTTAAACTTGAGCTTTTATATAGCGCAATATCCGCTAAACGTGCTCAATGCGTTTTATAAACGGTCCCTGACCAACAGCAACATGTAACATGTATAACGAGACATGACGCTTGTTAGGCGATATTACAATTTTTCGGACAGAGACAACGCTGTTGACCGCGAGTTACTCAGTTTACACCTGACGGTGAGAGAATGTGAGTAAAGAGCCTTTTCCAAGGACTCAATTATGCGCCGAGCAAGGCTCGAACCCAGGACCTTCCGATCCGAAAGCGAGTGTCATACCACAAGACCACATAGCCGCTATTGCGCCGATAAAATGAAATGAGTTCAGTTTAACCATGACCTATATCATAATATGTTTTCTGTTGACAAACATATTCTTCCGATTGGAAAGACAAAATGAGTTCACCCATATATTGGTTTATTCCACAAATTATTCTAATCCGTGAGAAAATGTTTTACAAACCTGAAATTATGTCGCTTAAGGTAAATGAATGTATTATACATGATATCGTTGCAGGTAAAAACCAATCTGTCAACTCATCTAAACTAGGGCTATTTGCCCTTCCCTTCGGCTAATGACCAATCATTGTGCCCCAGCAGATTTTTTACATAATCATGTGAGTCAACGGGCGATACAAGTACCCTCAATTTAGAGGAGAGACGCAATTTCCTCGCATATCAATCAATCTGTAAAAAGTAAGCTTTGTAATTTTTAGATTTGCCATTAATTCTGTGTTCGTTGGCAAAAAATTAACATTGGCTGTATGGAACAATTTTGACTCCCAAGCCCTATTTTTTTTTACATGCTATTCTTCAACTCCTGTGTTGTTCGCAATGCGAGCTTCCAAGAGCTCTCAGCGGTTTAAGAAACTTGCTCGAATTTCCAAACGTAGGAGTTCAAAAATACATGTGTAACTATACTCTGTGTACAAGTATTTTCAGGTCTGATAACCGAACGCAATACTCTTCAACAGTCGTAACGTCACTTCCTTCCTAATGACGCATGGTAACTTAGTAACCACTGGCGGTCGGTCTATTGAGCGAAGTTGTTTTGTGCCGCCCTACATTTTTCACATTTAGCAGATACTGCTTTTCGTCTCAGTTTTTGCATATGCTGCTTTTCGTTAACACTCGCGCATCTCTCCTCGAGCCGTGATAGATACATACTGTACGAAGGTTGTGCATCATCACAGACGGCTCTCTTTTTCTTGTTGCCCCACGCGATGCGAGATGACGTGCGACAATGAGCTGAAGGTGGGGTAATGGGGGCCACCATGAGCCAAAAAGTCAACAGGCCGCCCAAGTATTTTATATAAAAGACTGTTTTCTTCTGTTTTAAAACTTCGGTTATCCACCTCCCCCCACAAACAACTGATACTCTTCACTGCTATAGATAGAATGCGCTTGGCCAAGGAGTTCACAACATTGCCATCCGGAAGTATAACGGACCAACACACAAACTCTGTGTAACCATGAATTTTTATAGTCTGGTTAATACAGTTTAGTGAGAACAACTCACAAACGCGGATGGCAAAAACAATAACAAAGGCCTGAGTGACGTCATCTGGGGTCTGATTCATGGAGCGGGACTATGACGATAGTCCTAGACTAAATCCGTTGTCTGAGACTAAAAGGCGTTGTAAGATATTCATGAAGCCGGACTACGCGAAGTCTTAGACTAAACGAGGGACTAAACGGGTGAAATTTACACCCGCGATTTAGCAGGTGTAAATATCGTAGTCTGAGACTAAATTTCAAAATCATAATATGTCCTCTACGCTGGGGGAAGTAATTGTACAGCGATTAGAACAAGAATACCCGACAGTTTTTGATTTTATATTTATTTTTATTTATTTATTTATTTATTTATATATATTTTGGTTTTGTTTATTTTCTTTTCTTTACTTTTCTCGAAGATTCGACAATCGCACATACACTCCTCATCTTGCCCATTCAAAACACTCTGCAGGGACTCCTCCTCCTCCCCCCCCCCAACACACAGTTTCATAGTAACTTCCTCCTCCTCCTCCTCCTCCTCCTCCTCCTACTACTACTACTACTACTACTACTACTACTACTACTACTACTACTACTACTTTCACTATTATCATTACTCCTACTACTACTACAACTACTACTACTACTACCACTACTACTACTACTGCTACTACTACTACTACAACTTCTACAACAACAACAACAACTACTACTACTACTACTACTACTACTTCTAGTACTACTACTACTACTACTACTACTACTACTACTACTACTACTACTACTAATACTACTATTACAACTACTACCATTACTACTACTACTACTACTACTACTACTACTACTACTACTACTACTACTACTACTACTACTACTACTAATACTACTATTACAACTACTACCATTACTACTACTACTACTACTACTACTACTACTACTACTACTACTACTACTACTACTACTACTACTAATACTAATACTACTATTACAACTACTACCATTACTAATACTACTACTACTACTACTACTACTACTACTACTACTACTACTACTACTACTACTACTACTACGACTACTATTACATTTCTTTTATGTCTTTTATCGTCCATTATTTTCTAGAAATTTCACGTCTCTCACTGGCCTTATCATTTCTATCACACCGCGCTAACGATTCGTTCACACTCCAACCATCGTTGAGTACAGACGATGCAATTTATACTGCATTTCATCTTATTTGTTTTCAACGTTTATTTGTTTATTGTTGTGCCGACGAAGGGTTTGTACCCGAAACGCCCATTGTCTGTATTGTTTCCACCGATCCCTCTCCATCATCACTCTTTCGTTAGTATTTTCGGGACCCCATGCTTCAGGCAGCCCCCACCGCTCTCAACTTAGAACAATGCTACACCGTGGATAAGAATCATTTAAGTGCCATCGTTATTTATATTTACTAAAAACATTACACACACACACATTCTCAAACAATTTTTAACCCCCTAAACTTGTCTCACACTATTTTTATTTGTGGGGAAAAAACAACAACAAAACAAAAACAAAACAAAACGATCAAAACAAACACGAAGAAGAAATAGATATGATTTCTGTGCCACTTCGTATGACGCATGCGCAGCTGGAAAAGTAACACATTTCTATGACGTGTTGTGGTAAGTTTCCGAGGAATCCCCAGTTAAAAATAGATTGACCTCTGTAGTCTGAGACTTCGCAAGCGTAGTCAGAGACTTGATAGTCAGGGACGAAGTCTGACTCCATGAATAGCTTACTTTCCGTAGTCTCTGACTTCCCAAAGTCTTAGACTACAAAGTCTCAGACTTTGCTATAGTCTGAGACTACCATAGTCCCGCTCCATGTATCAGACCCCTGCATACTATCTATACAAACTAGGTCAGGCCGGCAAATTTAGTTTTGCACACCTTGAGGCCTGACTTGGGAGAAATCAAAACCATATCAGTTTTATCATTGGAAGAACTGGTTTGTTGTGATCAAAACACACGAATGAATAAAATTACAATAGATATCTAGATTTTATTGCTATTCGTTTTGCTCAAATGGATTTTAATCATCAATACGAATATTTCACAAATCATTCACCGAGTAGAGCCCCATGATCCTAAAAATAAGAATCCCAGTCCATTAGCCATTAACCCGACAAAGAGAGCAGTTCAACTTGTAATGTTTTTGTCTTTGGAGTAGATAAGTAGTGCATTAAGGTTGGATTTTCTATCCTTCTATTATTGACTGTTATCACAGTTGATATTCAAAGGAAGAAATTTTATATGGCAGTCTAATTGCTGTTGTCATGTTGTTAAATAAACAGCCAGCAACCGCCCCTGTTAGTAACACTGGCTCTAAACTATCGGAACAATGGCGGACGTTCGTATGAAATATTTCTCCGGCGAGCATAAAAGCATTTCCAGAGGAAAAAAAAACACATAAATTTGATCATGTTTTGACTTTTACACATTTTGATCACAAGACATATGAAAAGTTCTAGCCAGCATGAAGAATAAAAAGTAATGACATTCTTTGTTTAGAACCAAGATGGCCGCCGTTGCCAGGCGGCGTGACATCAGCCTACTGAATCCTATTATGGGCTTGATTAAAATTGTTTTAATGGACAATGTCGTGCGTCGGTTTGAGAGTATTTTCATTAAAACAAGGAGCCCATATTATTAAATTGGGTTATCTGACCTGCGAATAATAGCACGTTGATTATGCCGTTTCCCATTGAATAAGCAATGCTACTAAGATACTGTTTTAATTTTACAAAGCACGTGATCAACCAGACGAATCAAACTTGGGAAGAACAGTCGTGACACAAACCATCTACTCTTCCGGTTCCTAAATCCATGGGAGTGTCTATGCAACCAGTACTTTCAGAGTACTAATAATGAATAGGTTACATAAAAGTAGCATAACTATTTTAGTAACATGATTTATTATAGGCAGATCGAAAGGATTACGGGACGTGAAAGAGCTATGATGGATGATCTTTATTGACGACCACCGTATAGATATTTATGTTAGAATATAAGATACCATTCCTCTAACATCAGAAGACGAATGACACAAGGTATGTGTTCAGTCCTCTTTGTCATGGTCTGAAGAGTGCTCAAGAGCTTACTCGACTATATTTATAAAATAAAATGTGATAAATAAGCCCCCATAATTTACTTAAAAATAAAACAAATGACGAGTTTGTTTAAGATGATAGGAACTGAAAGATGAAATTTAATGAAATGAGTTGTCTTATAAATGAATAGTGTTCACAGTTACAAATGAGAATATCATGATATTACGTAACTTGTACGATCTTGCTGAGATTATGATCATGTTCGATATTTCGTGCGGACTTGTGAGTTTCCACTTCTAGTCTGAGAGTACTTGCAATCCTTCCCGTCAGGCCCCTGGCTTGACAGTTATTCAACTGGCAAATGTGACAAAGGAAACCCGGCGTCTTAATGGCGGAAATCAAAATTAGTGAAGCGCTCCATAAAATCCCGAGAGTAAGATATAAATCTTTAATAATATAGGCAATATGAGAGGAGTGTAATAGTGTGACCGTCATTGGTAAGTTCTTAACTCTCTCCTTAACAGTCATTTTCAGGATTTTCCCCAAAACTTCACATCCAACTAACACACAAATATATTTTTTATCACTCAAACACAATAGCAGTAAGTTCTTGCGATAAATAATTTATTTAGCAAAACATGCTCTACAACACAGTGTTCATTTTCTTTAGATTTTATGATACACAAAAGAAATTTGAATAAGAAAATGGTTGGTTGTATCGTAACGAATGTGACGATTTTCCTATAGTTGGTAAGGAGACGGTTAAGAGAAGTAAGTAATGAAGATTACATCAATTAGCTTTTTTAATAAGTGGCAACGTGACAAAAGTTGAAAGAAAAGTATTCATCAATTTGAAATGAATTCAAATAGAAGGCTATTAAAGGAATCATTATCTAATATAAGAAAGTAAAGTTTTTATAAGCCTACCAAAATATAACTGGAGGGAGATGAACTCCGTTCTCGTGTTTGTATTACTAATATAAAACTTAAAAAAAATAAAAGTGAATCATGGTTATGTGACAATCTGGAAGAGTGGTCATACACTTGCTATGAAATAGGAACCCTATTTCCCTATTTGATGTTATTTTTAGATTTTACCATAATAAAGTGGTCTGTTCGATTCGAAAGACAAATTCACGTGTCCGCTCGACACTACAAGGAAACTAGGAGACCTATGTGAGGCTACGCTTGTCTTTTGGCTTGCTTTTGAACAAGGTGATAAATAACAATATGAAATTGAAAACAGATAAAATGGACGTTAACAACGCCACTACCACATTATCTCATTCATCTGTTGTGTTTCATTCATCATGTTTGTTGATAAAGGGGAAATCCGAAACGTCCACTTATCTGTTATCGTAATTGAATTGAAGCTTACATTCAATTTCATATTGTTATTTATTTCTTCGAACTTCGAGCAGCAACATTTACATTTGAACAAGATGATGGAATGAGTAATTTCGTAACTTTTATTTATGCATTGATTTTAGTACTAGTAACCCGCAATTTAAAAAAAATCTTGTTTTTTAAGATTTTTTTTTCTATTTTAGTTTTTTTTAAAAAATAAATTAGTGACTCATCATGCCTCTGAGAAAATTTGAAGAGTGTAATATAGACTAATTTGTACTCAAGAATTGGCTTTATTTGCACTCATTCACCCGAGCTCTGCGAGTGTATAGTGATAATATTATGAAGTCATACGTAATATCACCCGATCCCTACAAAGCCTTTTTTTTAATCTAATACTATGCGAACGCATTTCACTAAAATTGAGAAGCAATTCATGTGCAACACGTCAGTTTTCTTTCATATCTGTCTTGTGGAAACTGGCCCAAATATTGTTTATAATTAATTTATGATCATTAGATTACAAAAGTTATGCTAAAAACACAAAAACACACAAGAAAGATATTGTAGTGATATGTTGAGTTGAGTGTATGTATGTATTTTGTGTTTGTGCGTGTGTGTGTGTGTGTGTGTGTGTCTGGGGGGGGGGTGGTATGTATATATGTGTGTGTGGGGGGGGGGGGGGGGTGGGATGTAGTAATGAGTGGAAGCTTGCATGTCGCCGGAATAAATACCCACACTTTTTAGCTTCCAGTCTTGGTCAGCAAAACAAACACTAAAGTACATACTGACCAGCAGATTAAGGTTGTTACTAAGAGAACCAAATCAACACGGCTGATGTACTGAGTAAGAAACTTCTGACATGAGGACAGCAAGTTTGATCTTGTCATCTTGGTAATGATGTCATCCATGTAGACTTTGCGTTTCAATCTTGTCTGTGCGTTCGATGACGTCAGACTTGACCTTGAAGAGAAATGTGTCGTCTCGGTCGATGCAAGGTCAAATATCTTAGAAGATTCATTTCCATGTTCAGCAATAGAAGACGTCGAGCTGCTGTGGAAGAAATCTTCTTTTACTTCTGGATTATGTTTTGGGTTATCCTCAATCTTAGAAAAGCTTGGTTTGTATGAGGATTTCGAATTCAAAATGTGATTATCATCGAGTTTGGGGTCTGTATCGGCGTTTAACTTATTTTGCCTTTTTTCAACTGAGTGGTAGTGAAGCAAAACAAGGCAAGTCGCTACAAGGTTGATGCCGCAGTGTAAGAATATGAAAGAGAGATAAAGAGTAAGTAAGGGGAGTGAATTGGAGTTTCTTGGAAGGGAACTGGAGACTTCGCTGATGTAGACGGTCATGGACAAAAGGGTTGTAATAGCGAAAGACAATCGTTCTCCAGATTCTATGGGGACGAGGAATACCAGATGAGACAGAAACGACAGGAAGAATATGGGAAGGATTAAGTTCACAATCACATAGTTAGGCCTTCGTGCGAATTCAAACCTCAGTAAAGCCGCTTCTGTCCCAGGCAGTTGTTTTATCAATGCTTCTGTTTTCGTCAGGTCCCACTCTCCGTCCGGTTTGTACATACTTGTGTCAATGACAGAGGAACCAAATTCAATAACGAGGTCATTGGGGTTGTCGTTTGATGTGATTATCATCTCGCATCGCTGGGAATCAAAAGGGTACCACGTGACTTCCATGCTGCAGCTAAATTCAAATATGCCTCCAGGTGACCAGGATGTTATTCCGTTAGAAAATAACACAAGAGGTGCG
Source organism: Berghia stephanieae (assembly GCF_034508935.2). NCBI lineage: Eukaryota > Metazoa > Mollusca > Gastropoda > Nudibranchia > Aeolidiidae > Berghia > Berghia stephanieae. The sequence continues at coordinate 9,034,330 of NC_088368.1, read as the reverse complement.
TGGTAATCGTCATTAAACATGTGGCGGTCTCCTACAGAATTAGCCAAACTCAATCTTGGCCTCCAAATGTCCAGTGGTTCAAGAGATAAATGAGTTATTCCACCATAATTAGACGGATTCCATTGTCTGATTTCATCCGTCCATCTTATGTGTAATAAAATATTGAGTTTCACGGATTCCCTGACCACGTCAAGATCCTCTAAAAAAATTAAACCGGACTGGAAAGTTATTGTCAGTGGATTGGTTTGGTCGGCTACCGGTCGATATCGTCTGTTGATGCTAAAAATAAAGTCTTTGTACAGATTGTCCGTGTCGTTAATTGTTGCAGTTTTTATATGATGCAACTGAATTGCGGAAACGATTAAAAGGAAAACGATTGACATTCTGACTTGTTGATTTTAAAGTAATTAAAACTTGAAATATCGTTTATACCACAGATTGTATAAAGTGAATGATTAAATCTTAATTGAAGAAACAGAAATGCACAGAAAAGTGTGATTTTTAGATTGTTTTGTTTAAATTTGAATCCATATTTTATAAACAATGAACACAGAATCAGTATATTGGTAGAAATTACTCGTCTTTTGCCTATTCCTCGCTTCCTAACAGAATACAAAGTGGTACACACCAGAAATAGTAAAAGGCTACTTGTAATGTGTTCAACAGTTTGAAAACATATTTCAAATGTTTACGTGACGTAATACAGGTTAAAGAATATAATTAGGATTAAACGGAGACAAGACACATTCCAAAAATGAAGGCTCATGTATGCTGACAGTTTGGTCATGATTATCAAATTAATACATTTTGATAGTGGAGTGGATTATTGGCTGTTTCGTGTTTACTCCAGTAGATGAAAAACAGAATTAAAATCCATCTTATACACTTTAATCGTTTTACTCTTTTAGAGAATTGTCCCTTCGATGTGGCAATGAAAGCAAACGTTGACTAATATATTGTGTCCTTGAGTAAGGCACGTTACACACATCCAATTGTCCAATAGAATCCAAGTCTTTATGGATTCAATAGAAAAATGGTTGTAAATAAACCTCCAAAAGTTCAAAAAAACAGCATTAAGTCAGGATTTACCCACTGCATGGATTAAAATGTCGAAAAAAATCTTAAAATATTACATTTTGATTATCTAATATCAAATTGCTTTATTGAGGAAAGTGACCTTTGCTTCTAAAAAGGACAATAAAGCAACAGCAAAAGATAATAAAAGAAGAAAAAAATACAGAGTGAAAATTTACTTCCAAATTCTTACCATGCCATTTTGACATTACGCACAAATGTTTTAATCAGGAAAATTCCAACACAATGCCAGATTTACACTTTGGGTCTCACAACGATATTCTCAAATAAGACTACATATATTTATATTTTCCCCTTTCACACAGTCATTCTATAAATAGTGTCATAAATAACAATGTGAAATGAAATGTAAGCTTCAATTTAATATACGAAACAGATAAAATGGAAATTTAGGGTTTCCCCTTTATCAACAAAACAGGATGAATGAAATACTACAGACGATTCGTCTGTAGTGTTTCATTTATCCTGTTTTGTTGATAAATGGGAAACACGAATTGTCCATTTTATGTGTTTTCGTATATTAAATTGAAGCTTACATTTCATTTCACATTATTATTCATTTTCTTCGAGCTTCGAGCAACAACATTTACGTATAAATAGTGTCAGGAATTTGTCTTCCCTTGTTTCAATAAGGTATTATGTCGGAATGAAGTAGATGCTCCAGCTTGAATCTATAGACACACATATAAAGGAATCCTTGAGAGCCATTAGGCCCATGGAGCGGGAATTTATCCCGGTTTCTATAGCCTGAAACGGACAATAGCAATTGCTTGCTACCCGTTTGATAGGACGCTCTAGTCTATCGAAAAGTATCTTCCGCCAGTTCTAACATACCAAGCTACCCGATCGTTGATGGGTGAGCAGGGAGTCTGCACCCGGGATCGATCTCGGACCCTTTGATTGTGAATCGATTGCTCTACCAACTGAGCTATCGGACCCCACGTAATATGAAATGATGGGTTAAATTCTAATCGTTACGGTGCAGAATAATGATATAAATTCTTATATTGTAAAAGTCCAAAAGATGACAATTCTTTACATGTTAATTAATACTAAAATCATTTTCAGTGGTCCGATTGATTCCAACATAATAAAAGAGAAGGCGGACCACTTTAATTTGTTTACTTAAAAAGCGTCAACTAGATATTGAAAAGTGAAAGTGATACTAGGCTGCTAGAAGCTGTGGACTGTAAAAAGTAATAAACAAAATAATATAACAGCTTTTAAAAAGAACAAAATACCAAACGGACGTTTCGGGCTTAAACCCCTTCTTCAGCCAACAACAAAAAACCAAACAACCCCCCCCCCCCCCCACAAAAAAAAAAAATTAAAAAACAAAAACAAAAACAACAAACAATAAAGAAGAAAATACATTACATATATTACTAAATTCCAGATAGACGACAGTGATAATTTGAAGGTCGTCTATCTGGAATTTAGTAATGTATTTCTGTATTTACTGTTTTTTGTTGTTGTTGGCTGAAGAAGGGTTTTGAGTCCAAAACGTTCCGTGTTTGATATTTTGTTCTTTTTTGAAGCTGTTCTATTCATTTTAGATATTGAAAACGAATGGCACTTTAAAATATTTCACCAGTTTGATAGTACCGTCACTGCACAGCAATCATTCTGAACACATGACACAAATGAAATCTATCTAGATCTTTACATATTTTCACAGCGACATCATTTGACATTTCATTTTATGACTGTTATATTATAGAACAAAACACGGCAATGATTATAACGTTACCAAATTGAGAGTATCAGGTGCAAAGTTTATTATGTACATATAATTACCAGGTATCGATCTCCGAATGTGATCGGTGATCAGGAAAATCAATATAGCGACAATTTACATCAATAGAGAGCAATGCCCCAAACGGACTTTGGTAGAGATCTGATAAAAACGGAATTTTTTTGTTACCAAACTCTGATTTCTTTTTTTAATTTAAATTTAAATTGTTGCCATTCGTCTTTTAAATATCGATCAAGGAAGTCCCAGGTTAAAGAGTTTTGAGTAGAAGAAGGTGATTTTAATTGATCGATATTTGAAGGACGACATTTCTGTCCAAATTTTGTTATAACATGTTGGGTTTATTTTTTCAAACCACGCCAGATTGATGAACGGCATATTTTAATAGTATAATCAAGTATTTTTCTTACACACTTGGATTTTTGCCTCGTTATTCTTTGTAGGGTTTCAACAGCGCTACCGTTCTCTGAAAAGAACAAACACACGTTAAAAAGTTGTGGTCAGAATACTCGTCCTCAAAAATTGATCAATTAAAATGACCCTCATTTTGTCAAAAATTCTCAAACCTGGAACTTTATCAAAGCCAAAGAGCGACAGATCAGTTGTGTGTCTTTTTATCTCCTGATCTTCATGCGACTTTGCGTGGCGTTTTAGTCGTGTGGTATGGCACTCATACTTCATATTTCGAACCTAATCGTCCCTGGTTCGAATCCTATTATCGACGGTACGAAGATGATTCCGCGGCAAAGATCTTTACCCCCATTCTCTCACCGTTATCCTTGTATAAAATGAATACCTGGCCGGTAACAGCGTGGTCTCTAACGGATAAATAATAACTCGAGAATATTACTTAAGCATTTATATAACGTAATGCCCACTAAACGTGTTCAATGGGTCCCTCGCCAACAGCAAAACTTAAAATGTCGGACAAGACATGACGCCAGTAATGGCCAGGTATTTGGTTTACACCTGAGTTTCCGGAGCGACTATAACTAAAGAGCCTTTCCAAGGACTCAATTTAGTGCCTCACAACGTGGGACTCGAACCCAGGACATACCGACCCGAAAACGATTGGCATTCCACTAAACCACATAGCCGCACAAAAATATAATAATTGCCTTACAGGTTAGGTGTCAAATCTCATCCTACATACCACATGGTGATGTTGGCCTTGGACCTCTTGTAAAGCTCTTTGAGTGCATTAAGTGGCTACATAAAAGTTCAAATGATATAATTTTTCATCTCTTTCCAGGTTATATCCGAGGCTCTGATATCGTCACTCCACAGGCCTCTGCTCCAGGTCTATCTCTGCTGGTCTCCCTTCGTCTTGTCCTACAAATTCCGTTACTTTCTATATATCATTTTATTTTCGCTCAGTGTCAAAAAGCACTTCTCTTTTATTGCCGTTTAACAAGATCTCTCGAAGAAAGAGAAAAACAAACTTTGAACACGCTCAAGGACGATTGTCTAACAGCTGCGCCTCGTAATTAAAAATTCCATCAAATTGAATATATTGTCCTTTGATGTGACTCTCCCCTCTCCCCTTCCCCGCCCCTTGGAAAAGAATGTTTTGTTTTTTTTATAAATTCAGGGTTCTCACATCAGAAAGGGTCGATTTGACTTTTGTTTTTGTTTTTTTACAAGATCTTTACGAGCACATTTAAAGTGATACTAAGCTGCTAGAAGCCGTGGACTGTAAAAAGTTATTTAAAAGATAAACGAATATAACAGCTTCAAAAAAGAACAAAATACCAAACACGGAACGTTTCGGGCTCAAAACCCTTCTTCAGCCAACCACAAAAAACCCCATTAAAAACATGAATACATTTCAAAATTCGAGATCGACGACATGGGAATTTGGTAGATTCTCTCTGTAGAAGAAAATTATTGGAAAGTAAACTTAAAGGAGCGATGGATATGTAACTAAGGAGTTCCAAGTTGAGCGCAAGACAAAACAATGCATATAATTTGGTGCTTTAAAAAGGGGAGAAACGCGGGTAGAACTCAACGGAACTCCTTAGTTACACATCGAACGCTTCTTTTTGTTTACATTCCAAGATATTTCTTCTACGAGAGGACCTACCAAAATTTCTCTGTCGTTGATCTGGAATTTAGTAATGTATTTATGTCTTTATTATTTTTTGTTGTTGGCTGAAGAAGGGTTTGAGCCCAAAACGTTCCGTTTGTTGGTAATTTATTCTTTTTTAAAAACTATTTTATTCATTTTTGTTTATTACTTTATACGAGCACATTTAGTGTTTGCTTCCCTATATTAAAGCTCACGTTATTTTGTCTCAGGCAGCTCTCATCGTTCTCTACTTTTACCCTGTTATTCGTGCTTCCGTCAATATGACGCATCAATGTTCTTCTTCTTCTAGGTTCCATGCCTGGTCCAGGCTTCGGATACTGCATGAATTATCTCTCTCCATTCCTCCCTGTCTCTTGCTTTTTCAGACAGCTCTTGGATTGTTAGGTTGGTGAAGCCCTTCAGTTGGTCTATGAGTGTTTTTCTTTGTCTCCCCGGGCGCGTTTACCAGGTATTTTTCCACAACTTGCCAGGTATTCCTTCTTATCTTTCCTTACTATGTGTCCGAAAAAGGATAGTTGTCGATCCACTATTAAGGGCATTAGTTTCCTTTGTTGGTATGTTTGTTTTAGCACTTCTTCGTTCGTTTTGTGTGCAGTATACGATATTCTCTGCATCCTTCTCAAGCACCACATTTCAAAAGCTTCAATGTTCTTTTGTGTTTCTGCATTTGTAGTCCAGCTTTCGCATCCGTATAACAAGATTGGCCACACGTAGCACTTCAAGACTCGGAATCTAATCCCGAACGACATCTGTTTGTTTTTCAAAATGTTTCCCAGGTCCATGAAGGCCTGTTTGGCTTGAGTTATTCTTGCTCGTATGTCTCGGTTACATCTTCCATCTGTTGTCACTATTGAACCTAGGTACTTAAAACTTTCTACGTTGGTAAGTTGCTCGCCGTGAATCGTTATATTGCAGGTGTTGTTGTTTTCGGGGTTTTTCTGTATTACCATGCATTCCGTTTTGGTGATATTCACTTCCATTCCCTTGGCTTCACTATCTACTACCACTTTGTCAACAATCTTTTGAAGTTGGATTTCTGATGTTGCAATGAGTACCGTATCGTCTGCGTATCTTATATTATTTATGTTGTGACCTCCCACTTTTATTCCCTCCATATTATTTATGCCCCTCATGATTGTTTCTTGGTATAGATTAAACAGATCTGGTGAGGCAACACACCCTTGACGGACTCCTTTCTTAATAGGAATGGAATTTCCTGTAGAGTTTCCGATTTTGATAGATGCCTGCTGGGTGTAGTATAATGTTTGCATGAGTCTGAGGTCTTTCTCATCAGCGCCAATGGAGTGCAGTTGTTTTAGTATTTCTTCGTGGCGTACTCTATCAAAAGCTTTTTTGTAGTCGACAAAACAGAGGTATAGTGGGGTCTGAACCTGTATAGCTCTTTCACTTAAAACACGGAGGAGGTATATTGCGTTCCTTGTCCCTCTGTCAGGTTGGAATCCATATTGTTCTTCTGCGATTTCGGGGTTAATCTTATTCCTTAGCCTGTTGATAATTATACGCAACAGTATTTTGTTGATGTGGCTTATTAAACTTATAGTTCTAAAATTTTCGCATCTGACTGCACCTGCTTTCTTTGGTATTGCTATGAAAATAGAGTTACAGAGATCTTCTGGAATTTTCCCAGTATTGTATATATTGTTGAATAATATGTGAAGTTCATCAATTGCTAGATCTCCTAGGCTTTTTAATACCTCTACAGATATTTCATCAGGGCCTGTTGCTTTACCATCCCTCATTCGTTCCATGGCATGTTCAATTTCACTTTTGGTGATGTTTGGACCGCTTAATGGTTCTTTGAATTTCAGTGGTGGTTCATTTCTATTTGGATCATTGTACAGTTCGCCTATGTATTCTACCCATCGGCTTTCTATATGTTGTTCTTCAAATAGCAGATCCCCTTGTTTGTTTTGGATACAACTTCCTGCTGCTTTGCTTTTCCTTTTCCCTGATAGTTCTTTTATTCTTTGGTGAGCTTGTTGGGGGTTGGGTTTGTATTCTCTTTCGATTTCGCAGCATTTCCAGTCTAGATAATTCTCGTGTGCCTCGATGCATTTGGATTTAATGTGGTTGTTCAATGTTTGGTATTCTGCAGACCCTCTGTTGCATTTTCGTCTTTCTTCAAATAGGTTTAGAATTTCATTTGTCATCCATTCCTTTTTGCTGTTTATTTGAGCTATTGGTAAATGTTTTTCTGCAGTTGCTTTGACACACTTTTGGAATATATCAAATTGTTTTTCACATTTTTCGTTATCAGGTTCACTTTGGCTTTGTATCATGAGTGCATTTTCAAATTCTTCTCTCATTTTTGTTTGTATGCCATTGTCTTTGCATAACCTGTAATCCCTCTTTATTCTACCAGCCGTTCTCTGAATAGCTTTAAACTTTATCCTTACTGTACAAACAACTGGGACATGGTCACTGTCTACATCGGCGCCTGGGTAGGTTTTGCAATTTAATATGCCATTTCTGAATCTTGATGATACTGCTATAAAGTCTATCTGGTTCCTTGCTCTGTCCCCTGGTGATTGCCATGTCCAGGTTCTTCTTGGGTGTTGTTGAAACCAGGTGTTTGAAATCATTAATTTATTTGTTCTACACCAATCTGCCCAGATGTTTCCTCGTTCATTTCTGTCTCCGAGTCCATGTGGTCCGATGATGTCACCATCTCTGCCTCTGCCAATCTTAGCATTTAGGTCCCCCATTACCATAAGGACTTCTTGTGATTTACACATTCGTTTTGCTTTGTCTAGTGAATGGTAAAACTCTGTCATATCTGCATCTGTCGCCTCTTCTGTTGGTGCATAAACTTGAATAATATTGGTGTCAACTACAGGTCCTCTTAGCTTAACCAGCAAAACTCTGTCTGAGATTGCTACGTGCCCTTTGTAAAATTTGGTTGATTTTTGGTCAAAGATCATCCCTACTCCTTTTTGGAAAGAGGTTCCACCACTCCATATGATCTTATATGTCGTGTTGTTTTCTTGTTTTGACATGGCTCCCTGCTCTTTCCATCTCATCTCTGCCAGGCCAAGAATATTTATTTGGAGCCGTTTCATTTCTTTTAGAATGTTGTTTAGTTTTCCTTTTTGGGCACAGGTCCTGACATTCCATGTCCCAATTTTGGTTTTGTCACATTTGTTAAATTTATTTCGCCTAGTAACTGGCTGACGGTTCGGTGTGACCTGACGAACATCACGCTCCCAACCGAGCGAGGCAGCAGTCTTCCGTGAAAACATGCTCCCCTTTAAGCTGTCACCGTTTGACTTTTTGGACTTATTCATGCAGTTAACTCGGCAAAGTTACAAGAATGGTTTGCCATTGCCTATTCTTGTCGCCCTCTGCAGTTGGCCAGCTTGACCTGTTACCGTTCGACACCACGAGGAGGTTGCAGTAGGGCTTGATGATGATCTATCTTTGCAGACTTGGCATCATCCATTTGTCGGGGCACCTTAAGGCTAAATTATTGCCCGGCCGAATACAAATGATAAATTATGCATCATGCTATATCAACCTCCATTTTAGTACAGAAGTCAACCGCATTCACTAATTGAGAAAATCATTCACTGCATAATTAGCAATACCAGAAAGTTGATCGAAGGCCGAACTATGCGGGGTTCCGTTTCGTAACACTGTCAAGCTATGTTCAGCGTGGTCACTGAAAGAATGATGGATTTGATTCTTAAACTCTGACGCAGTCGTTGTGCCCTTAGGGTAAAGCAATTTCAATATATCGGCCTTTTTCAAAAATCTGCCAAATTCCTGTCCTGTGACGATAATTGTCTCTTTGACATATTTGATGCATATATTGTTAGCAAATACTTGCTTACACATTCTCACAACACATTACTAACTTGTATGAAACATAAAAAACAAAAATCGAGAGAGATTCAGGATAGATATGACGTATTGTATTGACGGGGGTAGAGGAAAATACCCTGTCCTTTTTTTTTTTGCATGATGGCTAGAAGTCGAATTCTTAACAAAATGGAGTGTCTTGTTGTATACACATATGAATTCAGCTGATGCAAATTGCCATCTTCTAACATCCTCATAAAAGTTTGTAACAATCAGACTTTTAATTTTTTTTATTATATATTACTAAAGTTTGTCCCCAAGGGGGTTACTCATTCCTGTAACGGCAGTGAAAATTAACCAATTAAAATCCTCTAAACAATAGAAGTGCAACTAACAATGTTTTATCGCCGTAGATACCTCTTTTCCATCATGGCCGAAACTTCAAACACATGGTTTTTTCATCCAGTGTGATTTCCAGATCAAAACCGCTTCAAGAATGGTGAGTAATGTTCAACACTAGACCATGACCCTCATTCCTGTTACCAGGGCTTGTTATTTAAATTAGAAATTGAATCAAAAATAAAAAGTATCAGCCTATAGCTTTTTAAAGGCTCTAAATAATAGTCATACTTTAATGTTGGAGGAAAGCATATTTTAAGGATAGTATGAATCGAAGCGAGATAAACTCATCCCTGTTACACTCATTCCTTTTACACCTTGTTTTGTAACAGGAATGAGGGATGTAACAGGAATGAGGAAAACATAACAGGAATGAGTAACAGGAATGAGGAATGTGAACTTTCATAAAATGAAACACATGTTTTATTGTAACTAAGTCCTTGTGAGCATAATGGCCCATAGAATCGGAGCTTATCCCTGTTTCTGTAGCATGAAACAGACATTTAACTTATGATTACGAAGTTGGTCTATAGCAAATTACTTTCCCCAGCAGCACTGGTACCATATTATACACTGGGTGAAGCAAAGTGAAGAAACCAGAATTAATTCCCTTGATTAAGGAAACCACTCTATGGTTGTGGAGATTTTCGAACCTGGTACCTCCAAGTCGGGAGTCCCTTTCGGTAACCACTCGGCCACGACGCCACCACGTGGTTTATTGATTCATAGCATATTCTTTTGTTTCATAAGGATGTGTTTGGTAATGTGTTTTGTAAACCACTGAAGTGTTACGGGCTATGTCCATTAAAGTAGTAACATTCATGGTTACAAGGTTACCATTAAAAACAATTTTTATTGTATACATATTCATTTCTTCCATTGCTGAAAGACTATTTTTAGTGCAAAGTTACCTTGCCAATACCAAATGCCTAATGTCCAAACATAGTTTGTTGCCTGTTAGGCTCAGATACATTTTAGATGGTTACTATGATTTTAACGTCCCGGTATCGCTTGTACAAATGTGACATTGTATCACATAATTGTCTTCTTTGTTTCTTGACTTTAATTCTTGTTACACCTTGTTTTGTAACAGGCATGAGGGTGGCGAAATGGAACTTGATATTATTGTTCATTTTCAAGGGTCATAGCTTTGTTGTAACGATTGTTTTATTTTGTTTTCTTCATAAAGGCCAAAAAAGCCATGAACTCAGCCGAGAGCAACGACTTTACCGTCAAAGACGAGATGGAGATCCTATTCGACGTGCTGTTTGTCTTAAAAAAGAACAAGACAAATACCAGAGCGACAAATCGAGTGGAAAGAAATAGTCCATAAAAGATAAGACACCAAGAGAACAAGGCAAACAGAGAAAGAATTGGATAAAAAATTATCACACACACACACTACAAACCTGAAACAGCAAAATCTTGATCTGAGTTACACTCCATCCTCACACTCAAAATCTCCACTCCAGTATGTTTCTCGTCAAAGATATCAAGCTACTAAAACAGGCTGTTCTCCCCTCTTTCTCATTCGAAAAAGAAATCCAAAAAGTACAAAAAGCGCTAGGACAGGTCATTAAACAAACACAAACTTCCGTTGACACCCCGATCAAAAACTAGAAAACTTTTGAAAGATAGCAGAAAAAAAACCAAGAAAGGTGGCAAAAATTCAGTGAAAAGAACATTACAATATCATTTTGCACTCCTATAAGACATCAAACATTTGAGGAACAGAAGGCACATGTACAAATCCGTGAAACATTTGGCAGCTGGTATGACTCTCAAAAATATAAACTCTTGGAAAATTTCGGAAACGACGTCAAATGCCTCCAAAATTTCCAGATCTTGTCAAACAAATAGTACGAGATTTTTTCCTGAAAGGTGACACTTCTAAATTAGCTCCAAGAAAGAGAAACACAATAACAAGAAATAAAGTCAAGAAATAAAGAAGACTATTATGTGATACAATGTCACATTTGTACAAGTGATACATCTCTTGAAACCCATATGTGTCAATTTCTTCATTCTACCGAATTAAGCCATTTTGGTTTTTACTCCAAGAAAAAGGGACAGAGAAAAATGTGCATGTAAATAATGTGAAAACATTAACATGGATGCTTCAGCGCTTTGGAGAAAAGGAGTCAAGAATGTTCAAAAATGTTGTTCGTCACATCAATTAAATTGCATTCATTAATACAAAGTGATTTGAAGCAACGGGTTTTCAAAGGTAACGATGGAGACATGCCTGAAGTTGCACCGGTTGACTTACACAGTAACTCAAGTGATGAACATGACCAAGATGACATAGACATTAAGGTGATGCCGACTGAAATCGATTACAATGGGTTTATCAAAAGATTGAATGAATACAAATCATTTGATGAAGTGGTTGATGAATGTGAAAATCAAGCATTACGTGTTTGAGGAATAGTTGGGGCCAGCAGAAGTGTAATCAAAAATCGCATTGGTATTGACAACAGGTTTACACATTTCATTCCAAATGATATACCTAGATCTCTGTGTGATGGGAAACGGTTATTTTCAGTCAAGATGAGGGCCGATGGGGATTGCCTGCCTGCCTCTGGTGCAGTGTATGCATTTGGCAAAGACACACAAATAGACGAAATACGAATAAGATTGATACAAGAGCTGGCTTTACGCAAGGACCATTATTTAATTTGTCAGATCCAAACATTACTTCACTCAATGACAACATCCAGACAGTTGTTGATTTTTTGTCACAAACTTGGACCATTATATTCCCGATGTTCACATAAGTGATAAAGATACCCTGGAAGAGATGTTAAAACTGGACGTTATGTCATTAAGTAAACCAAAATCATACATGGGTATGTGGCAGCTTCTTGCTCTTTCTAGTGTTTTAAAAATGCATCTTTTGTCTGTTTATCCAAACATTCCGAACTGCCACAAAAGAGTTATCTTGAGTCAATTGATTCAACCTAGAGTTAAGTTAACAAACAATGTTGGTGCTCTTTTGTGGGTCTCTACTAACATAAGCCC
>NC_088368.1:8959600-9019600 GCF_034508935.2 Berghia stephanieae | reverse complement strand
AACGTTTTTTAGAAGTGATCTGAAAGAAAAATGATTTTCTTCACAAGAGAATCTAAAAATAAATGGCGGATTCATTCTGGTTAATTATACAAGATCGACAATGGAAAATAATGATCAAAAAAATAAATAGCAGTGTTTGGATGATGTATCAGGTGGCTTTTGTATCGGACGTGGTAACTTTTAAATTGTTACTTAGGGATAAAGAGATGTTTTGGTCAACTTATCATTTCAGAATTGTTTCAAAATCATAAACAGATGCGCGGTGGAAAGTTTTAAAACAGCAATAATATATCACTAAAGTTGATATCTGTCGCTAGTAGCTTTTTCCCCCAAGTACTTTTCAAAACTTTCGTATCTAATTTTGTAAAATCTCAATTCCATATTTTGCATTGCTCAATGATTCCATGAGTAAAAACCAATAAAGCATGTGTTGCTAAATATATCTTTTGAGAGTTGTAATTGATAATTCCAATTTAAGTATGGAATGCGTAATGCTTATACATCAAATAAAGATAATCAGAGTGTGCTTTGTGGCCGCTAGAAAAAAAAAATTAAATATTCAACGATATCATTTTTATTTGTATTTCATTTTTATTATAAACATATCTCTTATATTTATTCTTGATTCTGATTTAGTAGTGACTGCTGTGGTGTTTCTTTATGTTTGTGTATGTGTATTTTTAAAGGCAATCTTGTAATTGTTGGTTTACTGTGATTCTTCATATTGTGTGTTTACATCAACGATAAATTGTATTTGACATGAAACACAAGAAAGATTTTAATGGGTGTAATTTTATTCCGAAGGTATTTAATATTGAAGAATAAACCTACAACATCGGACTTGTCGAAACAACATGCTGGTTACTGTTTGCGTTATTTGTTTACAATCTTGTTTTTATTATTATTATTATTATTATTATTATTATTATTATTATTATTATTATTATTATTATTATTATTATTATTATTATTATTATTATTATTATTATTACTATAAATGTAATAATATTATTAATAATAATAATATAATAATAATAATAATAATAATAATAATAATAATAATCAATAATAATAATATAATAATACTATAATAATAATATAATAATAATAATAATAATAATAATAATAATAATAATAATAATAATATAAATAATAATAATAATAATAATAATAATAATAATAATAATAATAATAATAATAATAATAATAATAATAATAATAATAATAATAATAATAATAATAATAATAATAATAATAAATGATAAGAAGAAGAAGAAGAAGAAGAAGAAGAAGAAGAAGAAGAAGAAGAAGAAGAAGAAGAAGAAGAAGAAGAAGAAGAAGAAGAAGAAGAAGAAGAAGGAGAAGAAGAAGAAGAAGAATTACAATCTGACAACTTTTACTTAGAAAATTTATTTTTACTTACTTGGCAATGTTCATTTGTGACAGTATGTCATTATTGATGCATTGAATTTAGAAAAATAGTCGCAACATCCCCCAACCGAATGTAAAATGCCAACAGACACAACACTACACATAGTGTAGTTATAGGTCATACTTAAACGTTTATAGATAGAACGAAGATGACGTCACTCAGCCCTTTGTTATTGTTTTTTTTTTTTTTGTGTATTTTTTTTTTTTTGGCCATCCACGTTTGTGAGTAATTCTCACAAGATCTGAGTGACGTCAAGGTTGTTCATCTAAGTTCCTTATACTCATTTCGTTTTGGGCAAAAACCCGATTTTACTTGATATCTTGAGACCTCCTATCAAGTATATTTTGTAAAAACAATGTAGGAGTTCAGGAAATACTTTTCTCCCTCAAACGCGTATCCGGTTGTACTAAAAATAGATCTTGGCGCATCTTGAATACAATGATTATAATTCTTAAAGGATGATTGAATTCAAGAGCCAGTCATAGGAAGAAGGATTTTAAATAAGATACATTTTTGATAAGAAATGACACGTGCTGTGAGGTCACTGGAGTGATATAATATTAAGAAACTAGTAAAAAGCTCGCACATTTAAGTGAGTGACACATAGTCACGGGGCTATCAGAACTCCAGTGAACAACTGCAATCTTGAAATATATTTATGCGACATCAATCTATCAAATATAATTGCAAAGGCAAAAATGTTGATTAAGATGCTGAGCTTTTATATAAAATTGTTGAATCGAATGCAATATCAAATCGTTCTTTAGCTGACGATAAATTGGAAGACTGTTTACAAACTGGTTCTTCCGATTGGACATATAGAATAAAATAAGTTCAACCATTACCCAAATTCTATTTTTTTTTTGTTGACAAACCTATTCTTAAACTCGAGCTTAAACTTGAGCATTTATATAGCGCAATATCCGCTAAACGTGCTCAATGCGCTTTACAAACAGCAACAGCAACATGTAACATGTATAACGTGACATGACGCCTGTGAGGCGATATTACAATTTTTCAGACAGAGACAACGCTGTTGACCGCGAGTGACTCAGTTTACACCTGACGGTGGGAGAATGTGAGTAAAGAGCCTTTTCCAAGGACTCAATTATGCGCCGAGCAAGGCTCGAACCCAGGACCTTCCGATCCGAAAGCGAGTGTCATACCACAAGACCACATAGCCGCTATTGAGCCGATAAAATGAAATGAGTTCAGTTCAACCTTGACCTATATCATAGGTTTTCTGTTGACAAACATATTCTTCCGATTGGAAAGACAAAATGAGTTCACCCATATATTGGTTTATTCCACAAATTATTCTAATCCGTGAGAAAATGTTTTACAAACCTGAAATTATGTCGCTTAAGGTAAATGAATATATTATACATGATATCGTTGCAGGTAAAAACCAATCTGTGATCTCATCTAAACTAGGGCTATTTGCCCTTCCCTTCGGCTAATGACCAATCATTGTGCCCCAGCAGATTTTTTACATAATCATGTGAGTCAACGGGCGATACAATTACCCTCAATTTAGAGGAGAGTCGCAATTTCCTCGCATATCAATCAATCTGTAAAAAGTAAGCTTTGTAATTTTTAGATTTGCCATTAATTCTGTGTTCGTTGGCAAAAAATTAACATTGGCTGTATGGAACAATTTTGGTCCCAAGCCCTATTTTTTTTACATGCTATTCTTCAACTCCTGTGTTGTTCGCAATGCGAGCTTCCAAGAGCTCTCAGCGGTTTAAGAAACTTGCTCGAATTTCCAAACGTAGGAGTTCAAAAATACGTATGTACGAGTATTTGCACGTCTGATAACCGAACGCAATACTCTTCAACAGTCGTAACGTCACTTCCTTCCTAATGACGCATGGTAACTTAGTAACACTGGCTCTAAACTATCGGAACAATGGCGGACGCCCGTATGAAATATTTCTCCGGCGAGCATAAAAGCGTTTCCAGAGGGAAAAAAACCCACATAAATTTGATCATGTTTTGACTTTTACACATTTTGATCACAAGGCATATGAAAAGTTCTAGCCAGCATGAAGAATAAAAAGTACTGACTTTCTTTGTTTAGAACCAAGATGGCCGCCGTTGCCAGGCGGCGTGACATCAGCCTACTGAATCCTATTATGGGCTTGATTAAAATTGTTTTAATGGACAATGTTGTGCGTCGGTTTGAGAGTATTTTCATTAAAACAAGGAGCCCATATTATCAAATTGGGTTATCTGACCTGCGAATAATATAGCACGTTGACTATGCCGTTTCCCCATTCAATAAGCAATGCTACTAAGATACTTTTTTAATTTTACAAAGCCCGTGATCAACCCGACGAGTCAAACTTGGGAAGAACAGTCGTGACACAAACCATCAACTCTTCCGGTGCCTAAATCAATGGAAGTGTCTATGTAACCAGTACTTTCAGAGTACTTATAATGAATGGGTTACATAAACGTGGCATAACTATTTTAGTAACATGATTTATTATAGGCAGATCGAAAGGATTACGGGACGTGAAAGAGCTATGATGGATGATCTTTATTGACGACCACCGTATTGATATTTATGTTAGAATATAAGATACCATTCCTCTAACATCAGAAGACGAATGACACAAGGTATGCGTTCAGTCCTCTGTGTCATGGTCTGAAGAGTGCTCAAGAGCTTACTCGACTACATTTATAAAATAAAAATGTGATAAATAAGGCCCCATAATTTACTTAAAAATAAAACAAATAACGAGTTTGTTTAAGATGATAAAAACTGAAAGATGAAATTTAATTAAATGAGTAGTCTTATAAATGAATAGTGATCACAGTTACAAATGAGAATATCATGATATTACGTAACTTATGCGATCTTGCTGAGATTATGATCATGTTCGATATTTCGTGCGGACTTGTGAGTTTCCACTTCTAGTCTGAGAGTATTTGCAATCCTTCCCGTCAGGACCCTGGCTTGACAGTAATTCAACTGGCAAATGTGACAAAGGAAACCCCGGCGTCTTAATGGCGGAAATCAAAATTAGTGAAGCGCTCCATAAAATCCCGAGAGTAAGATATAAATCTTTAATAATATAGGCAATATGAGAGGAGTGTAATAGTGTGACCGTCATTGGTAAGTTCTTAACTCTCTCCTTACCAGTCATTTTCAGGATTTTCCCCAAAACTTCACATCCAACTAACACACAAATATATTTTTTATCACTCAAACACAATAGCAGTAAGTTCTTGCGATAAATAATTTATTTAGCAAAACATGCTCTACAACACACTGTTCATTTTCTTTAGATTTTATGATGCACAAAAGAAATTTGAATAAGAAAATGGTTGGTTGTATCGTAACGAATGTGACGATTTTCCTATAGATATTATGCAGATGACGTCACTCAGGCCTTTGTTATTGTTTTTGCCATCCGCGTTTGTGAGTTGTTCTCACTAAACTGTATTAACCAGACTATAAAAGTTCATGGTTACACAGAGTTTGTGTGTTGGTCCGTTATACTTCCGGATGGCAATGTTGTGAACTCCTTGGCCAAGCGCATTCTATCTATAGTTGGTAAGGAGAGGGTTAAGAGAAGTAAGTAATGAAGATTACATCAATTAGCTTTTTAATAAGTGGCAACGTGACAAAAGTTGAAAGAAAAGTATTCATCAATTTGAAATTAATTCAAAGAGAAGGCTAGTAAAGGAATCATTATCTAATATAAGAAAGTAAAGTTTTTATAAGCCTACCAAACTATAACTGGAGTGAGATGAACTCCGTTCTCGTGTTTGTATTACTAAAATAAAACTTTAAAAAAAATAAAGGTGAATCATGGTTATGTGACAATCACTTGCTATGAAATAGGAACCCTATTTCCTTTTTTGATGTTATTTTTAGATTTTACTATAATAAAGTGGTCTGTTCGATTCGAAAGACAAATTCGCGTGTCCGCTCGACACTACAAGGAAACTAGGAGGCCTATGTGAGGCTACTCTTGTCTTTTGGCTTGCTTTTGAACAAGGTGATAAATAGCAATATGAAATTGAATGTAAGCTTCAATTTAATTACGAAAATAGATAAAATTGACGTTTCGAGTTTCCCTTTATCAACAAACATGATGAATGAAACACTACAGATGAATGAGATAATGTGGTAGTGGCGTTGTTAACAACATTTACATTTGAGCAAGGTTATGGAATGAGTAATTTCGTAATTTTTATTTTGGCATTGATTTTAGAACTAGTAACCCGCAATTAAATAAAACTATGCGAGTATATAGTGATAATATTATGAAGTAATACGTAATAAAATATCACCCGATCCCGACAAAGACTTTTAAAAATTTAATACTATGCGAACACATTTCACTAAAAATTGAAAAGCAATTCATGTGCATGACGTCAGTTTTCTTTCATATCTGTCTTGTGAAAACTGGCTCAAACATTGTTTATAATTAATTTATGATCATTAGATTACAAAAGTTATGCTAAAAACACAAAAACACACAAGAAAGATACTGTAGTGATATGTTGAGTTGAGTGTATGTATGTATTTTGTGTTTGGGCGTGTGTGTGTGTGTGTGTGTGTGTGTGTGTGTGTCTGGGGGTGGGGGGGGGGTGGCCAGGGGCGGTTGCTGGTTGTTTATTTAAGGCGGCATGAATCGAAGAACAACATGACAACAGCAATTAGACTGCCATCAAGTCCTCCTTGACTGCCATATAAAATTACTTCCTTTGAATATCAACTGTGATAACAGTCAATAATAGAAGGATAGAAAATCCAACCTCAATGCACTACTTATCTACTCCAAAGACAATAACATTACAAGTTGAAATGCTCTGTTTGTCGGGTTAATGAACTGGCATTCTTATTTATAGCATCATGGGCCTCTTTGTGTAATATTCGTATTGATGATTAAAATCCTTTTGAGCAAAACGAATAGCAATAAAATCTAGATATTTATTGTAATTTTCTTCATTCGTATGTTTTGATTACAACAAACCAGTTCTTCCAATGATAAAACTGATATGGTTTTGATTTCTCCCAAGTCAGGCCTCAAGGTGTGCAAAACTAAATATGCCGGCCTGAACTAGTTATTTTAGCAATAAAGAGTATCAGTTGTTTGTGGGGGAGGTGGATAACCGAAGTTTTAAAACAGAAGAAAACAGTCTTTTATATAAAATGCTTGGGCGGCCTGTTGACTTTTTGGCTCATGGTAGCCCCCATACCCCACTCTCAGCTCATTGTCTCACGTCATATCACATCGCGTGGGGCAACAAGAAAAAGAGAGCCGTCTGTGATGACGCACAACCTTCGTTATATCCTTCGTTATGTATCTATCACGGCTCGAGGAGAGATGCGCGAGTGTTAACGAAAAGCAGCATATGCAAAAACGGAGACGAAAAGCAGTATCTGCTAAATTTGAAAAGTATAGGGCGGCACAAAACAACTTCGCTCAATAGACCAACCGCCAGTGGATGGTATGTATATATATGTGTGTGTGTGTGTGGGGGGGGGGGGGGGGGGGGGGGGGGGGGGGGAGTAATGAGTGGAAGCTTGCATGTCGCCGGAATAAATACCCACACTTTTTTTAGCTTCCAGTCTTGGTCAGCAAAACAAACACTAAAGTACATACTGACCAGCAGATTAAGGTTGTTACTAATAGAACCAAATCAACACGGCTGATGTACTGAGTAAGAAACTTCTGACATTTGGACAGCAAGTTTGATCTTGTCATCTTGGTAATGATGTCATCCATGTAGACTTTACGTTTCAATCTTGTCTGTGCGTTCGATGACGTCAGACTTGACCTTGAAGAGAAATGTGTCGTCTCGGCCGATGCAAGGTCAAATATCTTAGAAGATTCATTTCCATGTTCAGCAATAGAAGACGTCGAGCTGCTGTGGAAGAAATCTTCTTTTACTACTGGATTATGTTTTTGGTTATCCTCAATCTTAGAAAAGCTTGGTTTGTATGAGGATTTCGAATTCAAAATGTGATTATCATCGCGTTTGGGGTCTGTATCGGCGTTTAACTTATTTTGCCTTTTTTCAACTGAGTGGTAGTGAAGCAAAACAAGGCAAGTCGCTACAAGGTTAATGCCGCAGTGTAAGAATATGAAAGAGAGATAAAGAGTAAGTAAGGGGAGTGAATTGGAGTTTCTTGGAAGGGAACTGGAGACTTCGCTGATGTAGACGGTCATGGACAAAAGGGTTGTAATGGCGAAAGACAATCGTTCTCCAGATTCTATGGGGACGAGGAATACCAGATGAGACAGAAACGACAGGAAGAATATGGGAAGGATTAAGTTCACAATCACATAGTTAGGCCTTCGTGCGAATTCAAACCTCAGTAAAGCCACTTCTGTCGCAGGCAGTTGTTTAATCAATGCTTCTGTTTTGGTCAGGTCCCACTCTCCGTCCGAATGGTACATACTTGTGTCAATGACAGAGGAACCAAATTCCATAACGAGGTCATTGGGGTTGTCGTTTGATGTGATTAGCATCTCGCATCGCTGGGAATCAAAAGGGTACCACGTGACTTCCATGTTGCAGCTAAATTCAAATATGCCTCCGGGTGACCAGGATGTTATTCCGTTAGAAAATAACACAAGAGGTGCGTGGTAATCGTCTTTAAACATGTGGCGGTCTCCTACAGAATTAGCCAAACTCAATCTTGGCCTCCAAATGTCCAGTGGTTCAAGAGATAAATGAGTTATTCCACCATAATTAGACGGATCCCATTGTCTGATTTCATCCGTCCATCTTATGTTTAATAAAATATTGAGTTTCACGGATTCCCTGACCACGTCAAGATCCTCTAAAAAAATTAAACCGGGCTGGAAAGTTATTGTCAATGGATTGGTTTGGTCGGCTACCGGTCGATATCGTCTGTTGATGCTAAAAATGAAGTCTTTGTACAGATTGTCCGTGTCGTTAATTGTTGCAGTTTTTATATGATGCAACTGAATTGCGGAAACGATTAAAAGGAAAACGATTGACATTCTGACTTGTTGATTTTAAAGTTATTAAAACTTGAAATATCGTTTTACCACAGATTGTATAAAGTGA
This sequence comes from Berghia stephanieae, assembly GCF_034508935.2. NCBI lineage: Eukaryota > Metazoa > Mollusca > Gastropoda > Nudibranchia > Aeolidiidae > Berghia > Berghia stephanieae. Next base: position 9,011,109 of record NC_088368.1, on the reverse strand, counting down.
ATGATTAAATCTTAATTGAAGAAACAGAAATGCACAGAAAAAGTGTGATTTTTATATTGTTTTGTTTAAATTTGAATCCATATTTTATAAACAACGAACACAGAATCAGTATATTGGTAGAAATTACTCGACTTTTGCCTATTCCTCGCTTCCTAACAGAATACAAAGTGGTACACACCAGAAATAGTAATAGGCTACTTGTAATGTGTTCAACAGTTTGAAAACATATTTCAAATGTTTATGTGACGTAATACAGGTTAAAGAATATAATTAGGATTAAACGGAGACAAGACACATTCCAAAAATGAAGGCTCATGTATGCTGACAGTTTGGTAATGATTATCAAAGTAATACATTTTGATAGTGGAGTGGATTATTGGCTGTTTCGTGTTTACTCCAGTAGATGAAAAATAGAATTAAAATCCATCTTATACACTTTAATCGTTTTACTCTTTTAGAGAAATGTCCCTTCCATGTGGCAATGAAAGCAAACGTTGACTAATATATTGTGTCCTTGCGTAAGGCATGTTACACACATCCAATTGTCCAATAGAACCCAAGTCTTTATGGATTCAATAGAAAAATGGTTGTTTATGATCCACCAATCGTTCCAAAACAACATTATGTCATGATTTACCCACTGTATGGATTAACTCAATCAATCCTGGATATTTTTGCTACTTTCCAAAATTGGAAAAAAAAATGTATTAAAAAATGAGCGTATTAGTTCTATCCAATTATCATTAACATGCAAAAACTAAAAACGTTAACTTTGATACAACGCCTATAATTTGTCTCAGAAAAATGTAATAAATAGGAATGGGGTAAAAGTAACCGGGGTAAACTACGGATATATTCGGTGTTAGGGTTGAGTGAGTTAAAATTTCGAAAAAAATTCTTAAAATATTACATTTTGATTACCTAATATCAAATTGCTTTATTGAGGAAAGTGACCTTTGCTTCTAAAAAGGACAATAAAGCAACAGCAAAAGATAATAAAAGAAAGGGAAAAAAAACAGAGTGAAAATTTACTTCCAAATTCTTACCATGCCATTTTGACATTATGCACAAATGTTTTAATCAGGAAAATTCCAACACAATGCCAGATTTACACTTTGGGTCTCACAACGATAGTCTCAAATAAGACTACATATATTTATATTTTCCCCTTTCACACAGTCATTCTATAAATAGTGTCATAAATAACAATGTGAAATAGAATGTAAGCTTCAATTTAATATACGAAACAGATAAAATGGAAATTTCCTGGTTTCCCCTTTATCAACAAAACAGGATGAATGAAATACTACAGATGATTCGTCTGTAGTGTGTCATTCATCCTGTTTTGTTGATAAATGGGAAACACGAATAGTCCATTTTATGTGTTTTCGTATATTAAATTGAAGCTTACATTTCATTTCACATTATTATTCATTTTCTTCGAGCTTTGAGCAGCAATATGTACATATAAATAGTGTAATCCTTTGTTTCAATGAGGTATTATGTCGGAATGAAGTAGATGCTTTAGCGTGAATTTATAGACACACATATAAAGGAATCCTTCAGAGCCATTAGGCCTATGGAGCGGGAATTTATCCCGGTTTCTATAGCCTGAAACGGACAATAGCAATTGCTTGCTACCCGTTGGATAGGACGCTCTAGTCTATCGAAAAGAATCTTCCGCCAGTTCTAACAGACCCAGCTACCCGATCGTTGATGGGTGAGCAGGGGGTTTGCAACCGGGATCGATCTCGGACCCTTTGATTGTGAATCGATTGCTCTACCAACTGAGCTATCGGACCCCACGTAATATGAAATGTTGGGTTAAATTCTAATCGTTACGGTGCAGAATAGTGATATAAATTCTTATATTGTAAAAGTCCAAAAGATGACAATTCTTTACATTTTAATTAATACTAAAATCATTTTTAGTGGTCCGATTGATTCCAACATAATAAAAGAAAAGGCGGACTACTTTAATTTGTTTACTTAAAAAGAGTCAACTAGATATTGAAAAGTGAAAGTGATACTAGGCTGCTAGAAGCTGTGGACTGTAAAAAGTAATAACAAAGATTAATATAACAGCTTTTAAAAAGAACAAAATACCAAACGGACGTTTCGGGCTCAAACCCCTTCTTCGGCCAACAACAAAAAACCAAACAACCCCCCCCCCCCCCGCCAAAAAAAAAAAGAAACAAAACAAAAAAACCAACAAACAATAAAGACAAAAATACATTACATATATTACTAAATTCCAGATAGACGACAGTGATAATTTGAAGGTCGTCTATCTGGAATTTAGTAATGTATTTCTGTATTTACTGTTTTTTGTTGTTGTTGGCTGAAGAAGGGTTTTGAGTCCGAATCGTTCCGTGTTTGATAATTTGTTCCTTTTTTGAAGCTGTTTTATTCATTTTAGACATTGAAAACGAATGGCACTTTCAAATATTTCACCAGTTTGGTAGTACCGTCACTGCACAGCAATCATTTTGAACACATGACACGAATGAAATCTATCTAGATCTTTACATATTTTCACAGCGACATCATTTGACATTTCATTTTATGACTGTTATATTATAGAACAAAACGCGGCAATGATTATAACGTTACCAAATTGAGAGTATCAGGTGCAAAGTTTATTATGTACATATAATTACCAGGTATCGATCTCAAACTGTGATCGGTGATCAGGAAAATCAATATAGCGACAATTTACATCAATAGAGAGCAATGCCCCAAACGGACTTTGGTAGAGATCTGATAAAAACGGAATCTCTTTGCTACCGAACTCTGATTTATTATTTTTTAAAATTTAAATTTAAATTGTTGTCATTCGTCTTTTAAATATCGATCAAGGAAGTCCCAGGTTAAAGAGTTTTGAGTAAAAGAAGGTGATTTTAATTGATCGATATTTGAAGGACGACATTTCTGTCCAAATTTTGTTATAACATGTTGGGTTTATTTTTTCAAACCACGCCAGATTGATGAACGGCATATTTTAATAGTATAATCAAGTACTTTTCTTACACACTTGGATTTTTGCCTCGTTATTCTTTATAGGGTTTCAACTGCGAGACCGTTCTCTGAAAAAAACAAACACACGTAAAAAAGTTTAGGTCAGAATACTCGTCCTTCAAAAATCGATCAATAAAAATGACCCTCAAACCTGGAACTATATTAAATCCAGAGAGCGACAGAGCAGTTGTATGTCTTTTTTTATCCTGTCTTCATGTGGCTTTGCGTGGCCTTTTAGTCCTGTGGTAGGACTGATATAACACTCACCTTCGAACCTAATCGTCCTTGGTTCGAATCCTATTATTGACGGTACGAAGATGATTCCTCGGCAAAGGCCTTTACCCACATTCTCTCACCGTTATCCTTGTGTAAAATGAATACATGCACGGTAACAGCGTGGTCTCTAACGGATAAATAATAACTCGAGAATATTACTTAAGCATTTATATAACGTAATGCCCACTAAACGTGTTCAATGGGTCCCTCGCCAACAGCAAAACTTAAAATGTCGGACAAGACATGACGCCGGTAATGGCCAGATATTTGGTTTACACCTGAGTTTCCGGAGCGACTATAACTAAAGAGCCTTTCCAAGGACTCAATTTAGTGCCTCATAGTGCGGGACTCGAACCCAGGACATACCGACTCGAAAACGATTGGCATTCCACTAGACCACACAGCCGCACAAAAATATAATAATTGCCTTACAGGTTAGGTGTCAAATCTCATCCTACATACCACACGGTGATGTTGGCCTTGGACCTCTTGTAAAGCTCTTTGAGTGCATTAAGTGGCTACATAAAAGTTCAAATGATATAATTTTTCATCTCTTTCCAGGTTATATCCGAGGCTTTGATATCGTCACTCCACAGGCCTCTGCTCTAGGTCTATCTCTGCTGGTCTCCCTTCGTCTTGTCCTACAAATTCCGTTACTTTCTATATCATTTTATTTTCGCTCAGTGTCAAAAAGCACTTCTCTTTTATTGCCGTTTAACAAGCTCTCTCGAAGAAAGAGAAAAACAAACTTTGAACACAATCAAGGACGATTGTCTAACCGCTGCGCCTCGTAATCTAAAATTCCATCAAATTGAATATATTGACCTTTGATGTGACTCTCCCCTTCCCCGCTCCTTGGAAAAAGAATGTTTTTTTTTATAAATTCAGGGTTCTCACATCAGAAAGGGTCGATTTGACTTTTGTTTTTGTTTTTTTACAAGATCTTTACGAGCACATTTAAAGTGATACTAAGCTGCTAGAAGCCGTGGACTGTAAAAAGTTATTTTAAAAATTAATGAATATAACAGCTTCGAAAAAGAACAAAATACTAAACACGGAACGTTTCGGGCTCACAACCCTTCTTCAGCCAACCACAAAAAAAAAACATTAAAAACATGAATACATTTCAAAATTCGAGATCGACGACATGGGAATTTGGTAGATTCTCTCTGTAGAAGAAAATTATTGGAAAGTAAACTAAAAGGAGCGGTGGATATGTAACTAAGGAGTACCAAGTTGAGCGCAAGACAAAACAATGCATATAATTTGGTGCTTTAAAAAGGGGAGAAACGCGGGTAGAACTCAACGGAACTCCTTAGTTACACATCGAACGCTTCTTTTTGTTTACATTCCAAGATATTTCTTCTACAGAGAGGACCTACCAAAATTTCTCTGTCGTTGATCTGGAATTTAGTAATGTATTTATGTCTTTATTATTTTTTGTTGTTGGCTGAAGAAGAGTTTGAGCCCAAAACGTTCCGTGTGTTGGTAATTTATTCTTTTTTAAAAACTATTTTATTCATTTTTGTTTATTACTTTATACGAGCACATTTAGTGTTTGCTTCCCTATATTACAGCTCACGTTATTTTGTCTCAGGCAGCTCTCATCGTTCTCTACTTTTACCCTGTTATTCGTGCTTCCGTCAATATGACGCATCAATGTAGGAGCACCTTAAGGCTAAATTATTGCCCGGCCGAATACAAATGATAAATTATGCATCATGCTATATCAACCTCCATTTTAGTACAGAAGTCAACCGCATTCACTAATTGAGAAAAGCATTCACTGCATAATTAGCAATACCAGAAAGTTGATCGAAGGCCGAACTATGCGGGGTTCCGTTTCGTAACACTGTCAAGCTATGTTCAGCGTGGTCACTGAAAGAATGATGGATTTGATTCTTAAACTCTGACGCAGTCGTTGTGCCCTTAGGGTAAAGCAATTTCAATATATCACAATACTTGACTCCGGTGTGACCAACTGGCGGAGGCGGTGACAAATATTGGGAAGTTATTAGTAAGAAGAAAGAAGGGCAACACAAACGTTTTTTTTTTAATGAGTTTTATATAGATAGTTCGAAGATGCCGTCACTCAGGTCTTTGTTATTGTTTTTTGCCATCCGCGTTTATGAGTAATTCTCACTGAACTGTATTAACCCGACTATAAACGTTCATGGATACACACAGTTTTGTGTGTTGGTCCATTATACTTCAGGATGGCAATGTTATGAGCTTCTTGGCCAAGCGCATACTATCTATAGCACGATATCAACTCTACGTGCTCAAATGGGTTCCTAGCCCACAGCAATATATTTAACATGTAGGACAAGACCTGACCTGACGCCTGTTAGGAGATATCAAAAATTTTCCGGACAGAGACACTGTTGGTCATGACCAGGTATTCATTTCACACCTAAGTGCAGTGAGAGAATGTGATTAATGAGCCTTTTCCGAGGACACAGCAATACGCTGCTCAAAACGGGTCTAACCCTGAACCTTCCAGTCCGGACGTGAGGGTCATGGTACAAGACCACGTAAAGCCACTTTTAATGAATGAACTGGAAACATGGTTCCATTTGATTCACAGGTGCCGGGAACTAACGGAGTCTTTTAGTTAATACTAAAATATACAATCCCCCCCCTCTATTCTTCCTCATCCCTCTTCTCTCTCTCTCTCTCTCTCTCTCTCTCTCTCTCTCTCTCTCTCTCTCTCTCTCTTTCTTTCTTTCTTTCTCTCTATCTATCTATCTATCTATCTATCTATCTATCTATCTATCTATCTATCTATCTATCTATCTAGCTATCTATCTCTCTCTTCCTCTCTCTCTCTCTCTCTCTCTCTCTCTCTCTCTCTCTCTCTCTCTCCCACCCCCTTCCTCTCTTTCTCTCAAAAACACAAACATACATTCTCTCCCTCTCTCTCTTTCACACACACACACACACACACACACACTATCTCTCTCTCTCTCCCTCTCTCCCTCTCTCTCTCCCTCTCTACCTCTTCTCCCCCACCTCTCTTTCTCACTCTATCTCTAATATTTTTTACATTAGAGAATTTGATTCCATTGTGATAACTCAAAACTTTTGAATATAACCAGTTAATTGCTGTATTCTGTTTTAAAAAAAACAAGTTATTAAAAATTTGGCCAGAAAGTTCGTCCTTCAAATATCGGTTGATTTAATGACCCTTATGTTAGCAAAATTCTAAAACCTGGGACTTGGCATTATCTTGGCAAAAAAAATAATCGTAAACCTAGGACTCTAAGTCCCAGGTCTAAGAGTTTTTGCTAAAATGAGGCTCATTTAAATCGATCGATATTTTAGAAGGACGAATTTTCTGGCCAAAAATTTGAATACACATTTTTTCACAGTTGTTTAACATTCTTCCAACGAAAACATAGGACCGTCTCTTAAATATCATGATTTTAGGAGGTAAAAATATTTTTTTGGGAAAATCGTTTATGAAGAAAGATTTTAAAAGTTTTTGTCTCTCTCAGTTTTGTTTTTTTTTTTTTCAAAAAATGTTTCAATTCTTCAATTAGCAGCTGATCGTACGGAACAAAATCTCTATTTCATACAGTTCACATCTCCTGACATGTTTCTTTTCACTTTACTGGTATCTGTATTCTAATCACTGTCACAGAGAGGGTGAGAAAGTATGTCTCTGTGTATGTTTGAGAGAGAGAGAGAGAGAGAGAGAGAGAGAGAGAGAGAGAGGGAGAGAGAGAGAGAGGTAAACATTCAATAGCGTGCGGTTATGTGGTCTTGTAGATTAACACTCGCTGCTGTCGGGTCGGAAGGTCCTGGGTTCGAGCCTTGCTCGGCGCATAGTTGAGTCCTTGGAAAAGTCTCCCTACTCACATTCTCTTACCGTACTCAGGTGTAAAATGAGTATCTGGCCGTGAACAGCGTTGTTTTTTCTCGGAAAAAATTGTAATATCGCTTAACAGGCGTCATGTGTGTGTGTTGCTGTTAGTCAGAGACCCTTTGTAAAGCGCTTTGGGCAGGGTTAGTGGGTATTGATCTATATAAAAACCGGAATTCTTCTGTATTTTTACTTTTAACTCGCATCGCTATACCAATCACTGTCTACCTTACTCAGGTACTTAGTCACAGTTGAAGTGAATGGGTTTAAAACTTGAACTTTGATTGTGTAGAAGTCGAATACTTTGTCAAGATAAACAGGCTCAGCCCGTTAATTTGTTAGAGAAAATACTGCCAAACTTTTTATACTGGCCAGTCCTCGATTCTAAAGTGCTTGTGGTGGTTAAATTAACACACCCAGGTACCTACCGACATCTAACGTATATCACTAATTAGTTAATCCGTGTAGTGTGAAGGCAAGAAACGAGTAATAATGGCTAATCTGGCCCTTGGATGACCGACGGATTAGGTCGGAGAAAGTGATTGTCTTGGATGTCAATATCACGTATCTACACATTGATGTGAAAGGGGAATAACTGTCGTTATGAGTTTTTATTTAAATAAATGATGATGATTGTAGTACTGCTGCTATTATTATTATTATTATTATTATTATTATTATTATTATTATTATTATTATTATTATTATTATTATTATTATTATTATTATTATTATTATTATTATCATTAGTAGTAGTAGCAGTAATATTAGTAGTACGCGTAGTAGTAGTAATAGTAGTAGTAGTAGTAGTAGTAGTAGTAAGTAGTAGTAGTAGTAGTAGTAGTAGTAGTAGTAGTATCATTATTATTACTGTTATTATTACAATTATTATTATTATTATTATTATTATTATTATTATTATTATTATTATTATTATTATTATCATTATTATTATTATCATTATTATTATTATCCTCATCATCATAATTAATATTATCATTACTATTATTTCAAATGTTTTTCAACTATTAATTTTCTATATATATGTAAACCATTGGTATCATTCTTCTTCTCCTCTCATTCATTTAAAAAAAAAAAAATTTATAACTTCTCTAAACACCCCGACGGGCATACAAGAAATAATGAAAATGGACTTAAAAGAGAATACATTTATTTTCGCAAAAAGTGGAAGTTGCGTTTTAAAATTTGAGCCATTTTAGATAAGATGTATCTAAGTATTCAATATTTGGCATCTCGGTCGTTGTTGTTGTTGTTTTTGTTGCTTTTGTTGTTTTGTTTTTTTTCTTTTCATTACCTTTTTCCAATTTAGGAAGAAACTTAATCCTTTTCGCCCACTTTGCGTTGCTTCAATGCAAGTGAGCAAATGATACATCGACTCTTGATATTGCTACCGTTTTGCAACACCAATACCGGCTCAAGAACCATATGCATTGGAAGAAATTGTTTAAACAAACATGTACTCTCTCTTCTCTCTCTCTCTCTCTCTCTCTCTCTCTCTCTCTCTCTCTCTCTCTTACACACACACACACACACACAGACACACACATACACACGCACAAAGACGCAAAACATCCAGTGAAATAAAAACAACAATTCACATTTCTTCAGATAATCTAGTTCAGCCCTTGAGATTACCGGGTGTAGATAATCCCTCGTTGTACCTAGCTACCCGTGGATACAGCACATGCCTGCTTCCGGAAGGACAATTAGGAACCTTTAATGTCCACCCATGTCCATAGTTGAGTTTTGCCTTGGATTATTGATATTGGTGGACTAAAGAAAAACACGAAAGAAAGAAAGGATATTCGTAACCTGTAAATAGCCGAATATTTTAAAATCATTCTTGAGATGAAATTTTGAATCTTCGGAGATCCAAAGTTTTACGTGTTTGACACCGGTGGTGTCAAGCATTTGGGACTGCTAATTTGTGTGGGTGTGCTTGTGATTTCTTAGCTACAATAGCTTACTATAACATCGATTCAAGTAAGTTTTATATTTTGAAGCTTAGAAAGCGATATGTTAAAACTGAAATTTGTGACAAATCGCCTGAAATACGGTATTATATCGGGCAGTTTAGATGCTGAAATTTTAATTCAATAGTGGAGAGAGCCCACTATATTTGCGGAGAAATAAATGATAATACGAACAGTCATCTATAATACTTATCATACTTCTTTATTGTGCAAATAAACATAGATCGAGGGGAATCTTTTTTGAGTCAAGAGGTAATAGAATTGCCCTTAATTTAAGAAAGGTTGGCAATTTACTCGTATATCAATCTGTAAAAAAAATAGTTTTATCATTTTTATAAATAGCCGTTAATTCTGTGCCCGGTGATAAAAAAAAAATTCATTGGCTTTAGAGATCAATGTTGACAGCCAACCCTATTTTTTAAAAAAATGGATAGATTATTATTACTTGAGAGTATGAAAGAAAGTTTGAAATTTCGTAATCATTTTTGTTACGGATGTGCTAGAATTGTGTAGAATCAATTATACTCACATTCGCAATGAAAGCCAACGGTCAATTTAGGACTAACCATTACGACCTAGCAGATTTTCTTAGTGTTACTTTTAATCAAATGGTGATAGAATTACGCTGAAATTTAGAAGAAAAAAAGGTTTGCAAGAGATATGTATCGTATATCTTTCTTTAAAATGTACCGTTATAAGGCTATGGTAATTCATTCATTTGTGGTAAATAACTGTAAACATGACATGATAGGACAGTACTAAGAACATATGGGCTAGCCCATCATTTTGTTTTTCCAAATAACTTATTATTGGAGTATTTTTGTGGCGAACGTCACAGAAACGACCTTTTACAGCAGCCTCATTGACAACCTAAATTTCTTTTTAAGGCCTTCGGGTTAGTTGATGTTAACGAAAGTATCAAGTAAGGGACAATACTATTTATAACTAAACATCATATTCACATGCTAACCTTTTCATATTTATGTCCCTTTATATATATATATATATATATATATATATATATATATATATATATATATATATATATATATATATATATATATATATATCACAACATTGTCATCCGGATATAAAACGGACCAACACACAAAACTATGTGTAACCTTGAACGTTTATAGTCTGGTTAATACAGTTTAGTGAGAATGACTCATAAAAATGGATGACCAAAACAAAAAGCAAAGACCTGATTGACGTTAACTGACAAAATCAAACAATTGATTACAACAACAAGCCACAACACAGATATATCAGTCCCGTGTGTAATGATCATTGTAAAAGTATTCTTTCTATGGTATTAATCAGATTATGTCACATAGTTTCGTGTGTTTGTTTGTTATTTCCGGCGGCGGGTAGCATCAAGAAAGGAAAGTGCGATTTTTCGTTGCCATCGTAAAATTATAGCCTGACACTGACCAAAAAATGACGTCAAAATGCCAGTCTTTTGCCACAAAAGAAAACAAATCGTGAGTTGTATTCAATACTTCAACCAATGAAATAACTTGTTTCCTTGAGCTGTACTAACGACAACTCAGTAGACGCTACACAAACCTAAAAATTGACGTCAAACTGCCAGTCCTCGAGGGTTCTAGTGTCAGGCTATATGTTTAGACAGCCTGATAGTGATTAGTTCTCAATAAATTATGAACGTTTTGTGTGTTGGTATGTTCAATTTGGCTGGTGCGAGAATTTTATCTAAATGCATAGCATCAATAGGTAAGTGCTCTGCTTAGTGAGTTATATCGTTAGTACTGCCCCATTGGTTGAAAATGTTTTCTCTTCTGGTAGATAGCGGACTTGTCTTTTGACTTCGAAGCTAATTTTTGGTCCTCGTCAGGCTATGAGTTTACGAAAAGTACGCTTCAATGGAGATAGTGTGATGTCGAAAAACTGGTGCCCATTTCATTAGAAGTGTACAACCCCAGGGTCTGACTTTCTATAGATAGTATGCAGTGACGTAATGGCCCATGGTTATTATGCATGACATCCATATAAGTCGGTACAACTTTGTGTGTGCATTTTCATAATTAGTTCACCAGTTCTCCACAATCCGTGCGCACGCGTTGACGTCTAGATATATCCTCACAACATTCTGATGGATTTTAATGATAATTGGCTCGAACACTAGAATTTTTAGTGACGTTAAGCCGATAATTTTTTCATTGGTAACATAACCATACCTTGGGATTTTTATTCATTTACAGTATATTGTGCGGCTATGTGGTTTAGTGGTATGACACTCGATTTCGGATCGGAAGGTCCTGGGTTCGAACCTCGCTCGGTGCATAATTGAGTTCTTGGAAAAGAAACTTTACTCACATTCTCTCACCGTACTCAGGTGTAAAATGAGTACCTGGCCGTTAACAGCGTTGTATATGTCCGGAAAAAAAATATAGCATCGCCTAACAGGCGCCATGTCCCGTCCTAAATGTTAAATGTTGCTGTTGACCAGGTACCCCTTGTAAAGCGCTTTGAGCACATTTAGTGGTTATTAAAGAATGTTTAAATATAAAAAAGGAAGGATCTGGGATGAGTGAACTTTTGGATGGTTTACAATAACAATCTCATACACAGTTAATTCTGTTGTGATTACGATCACTCTACTCCCCACAGGCTTGACTTGGGGTTTACATTTCAGCAGATTCATATGTACTACTCACTAACATTGCCACCCTGAATTCAAAATGACACAGCAAATTGTACACGTTGTACACACTTGACATAAACAATTGTTACATTTTTATAGTTGAGAGCCAGAGGCGTTGCTTCTTGTTGTAATTTCTACATTCATAAAAAAAAAACTGAAAACAATATGGATTCAACATGCAAATTTGCCACACTGATGGAAATTTACAAGTATTTCTCCAGAGAGGCGAAGCACGGAATGGGAGCGATCTATATTCATGTTTTCGTCCAAGTCCTCAATCACATGATTTGTTGCTGTCCAACGATTGGATATTTCTTAACAAATGTAAACACACTGCTTTGTTTTAAAATGTTATAAACACACCCGTGTGTCGCGCTGAATCAAAAGACCAATTGTGATGTTAGATATTTAAAAAGCTGTGAACACTTTTCACAAAGTGGGTCATTTTGAGCACATTTTGCAATGTGACCAATGCCCTCGAGCACATGGAAAGTAAATATAGATCATGCCCATTCTTTTTCATGACATGCGACGAATAGCAATACTATTACAATGCCCTCGACAAATGGAAAGGGGTAACTATAGATTAATGCACCTCTTCTTTTGAATGGACGAATAGCAATACTATTAATAGATTGCCCACAACCAGAATGTCAGAGTAGAGAGGTCACTTTTATCACATTTTAATTATGCACCTCTTCTATTTGAAAACTGTTACTCACAAACGCGGTGCAAACGTAACAAAGGCCTTAGTACTATTACAAACTTCTATATGGAATCTGGTATTACATAACTTTAGATCCAGTGAAATTTCACATTATTACATTCAAAGCACACCCCCCCCCCCCAACCCCAGTGAACATATTTCAAGAATGGCAAACACGGACCGTGGTCTATGGGTGACCAGTGGATCTTCGTGACATGTCTTGTGCGACCTTTATAAGTTGTCTTGCTCAACAGTTGGTCAAAGATAGATTATGTCTTTGTGAAAGGCATTTCTCCTCGCTGCATCGAAGACGGACGTCACCATTTGGAGGACCCTCCCCCCTTGGTTATTTACATCAATGTCTTTGTCTCTAAGTTCAAAACATATACCACCCAACCTTGTCTCGTCCATTATATTAGATGTCCGCTGTCGACCAGGGAAGAGATAAATTACAAACGCTGTGAGCTTTTTTTCAAAACTGTTAAGTACAATTTAAATGATATCTATTGTTACACTATTTGAAGCAACCCAAAATTATTTGCTTAGCTTCGCCACAGAAAGAAACTTTGTTGTGAATATTTTCCCCACGGGAAAAAGAATCAGCACACCATTACTGTAAATATTTTAAAGTTTGAGTCATATTTTATTGCAAACGATGAAAAGATCAAAGGAATTCGGCATTGTGAGAACACTGTTTGGTCTATCATTATCGATATTCAAAATTCGTAATGTCACTTTCTAAGCCCGCATGCAAAAAATCACGGCACCACATTTCGTAACTTTGGAGGAATTTGCGATATTCCGTGCGCACGGGACTTGGAACGGACTATAGTGTCATAGTAATAGTATTTTCTAATCTAAATATAAACATCATCCATCCTCGCCCTTTTACAACCCGTAATTCTAAGAATCTGCCTAGACATCCTGCTACTATAATATGTATGCCACCTTTAAGTTACCTATTCATTATAAGGTCTCCAAAGGACTGGTTACATGCACATTCCCAAGGATTTAGGAACCAAAATAGTAGAAGGTTTGATGTCACGACTTTTCTTACCTTTTGCATCCATTAATAAAAGCGAAACGGTTAGATACTGTGCCTGGTTCGAGTATAATCTGATCCCGCTAAAAAAGGGCGAGGAGATAATGAGGAAATAATAACAGGGAGTCCATAATCGGCATTCCAAGGGGATTAAATGAATTTGAACGATGGCTTGACCACCAGTACGATAGGTATATAGCACAGAAGTCTACCGTAATATAGTAGAACTCTGTGGTATATAGAAATTGAGCTTTACAGACACTACTAATCGTCCAACACTTTTTGTGCGACTATAACACTCGCCTTCGGATCGAAAGGTCTTGGGTTCGGTCCCTGTCTTGAGCGGTGCATTGTTGAGTGCTTTGAAAATGATTTTTACTCACATTCTCTCATCGTACTCGTAAAAAATGGCACCTGGCCGTTAACAACGTTGTCTTTGTCGGAAAAATTGTAATATTGCCAAACAGGCTTCATGTCTCGTCCTACATGTTAAATGTTGCTGCTGGCTAGGGACCCCTTGTAAAGCGCTTTGAGCGTGTTTAGTGGATATTGCACTATATAAACGCAAACGCTGTAGTGCTGCTATCTGCTTGGGGAATCTTTCTAATTTGATCTCATTTAGTGGATAATGATACTAAGTTGCTAGAAGCTGTTGACTGTAAAAAGTAATGAACAAAAAAAGAATATAACAGTTTTGAAAAAAAATAAAAGAACAAAATACAGTTGACTCCGCTTAATTGCACACCCTCGGGAGTTCGGCTTAGCGTCTCGATTAAGCGGAGTGTGCGATTAAGCGCAGAAGCTAATAATAGCACCCAAGCCCCAGCTTTCATGTGCAGTTCATGTAGGACATTCCCTTCTGCGTTGTCTACGGGCTTGGGACCGTCATAATCAAGACATAGCCTCATTCGAACGTTTGTTTCTTAATTTGTATATCTTTTTTATGTTTGTTTTTTGTTTTTTATTTTTGTTTATGGTTATTTGTTTGTTTTTTTCTTCTTTTTTTTGTGTGTGTTTTTTTTCTTTTTCATGTTTTACCGCCAACAATATGTAACATTGTTTTTAAGAACAACAATCGTGAAGCGTTGATTGCATTCTATTCTGTGCAAACTGTTTATAAACCTTTGTCTCCAATCCCGCCAATTTAGATCATATTATGTCACGCTGTTTTCTTAGATTTAGTGCGTTATTAATTCGACCAGGTCAAGTTTTTCAGTGTTTGGCAGGGGTGGTGTGTCACATTCTGATGACTCAACCTCATCTTCATTATCCAGGCTTTGTCTTTTGTGTGGCTTAACGGAGCTCAGTACCTGATATGGCAGTTCACCGCTGATGGGTATATTGTTGTCCATTGTAAAGAATTGATTGAATACTTCGACCGACATGTGTGTGGAACTGGAAAAGTATCTTTGATTGATGGGACAATTTCATTTCCTATATCTTTCACAAGAGTACAATTTCTTAATCATTCCATAATATGAAAACTTCGCCATGTCACTTGTAATGGAAATGTTGCTGCTTGGAGTTCAAAGGAAAAATAACGATAAATAATGAAATGTAAGCTTCAATTTACTGAACGACGACATATAATGTGAACGTTTCGGGTTTTCCCTTTATCAGTAAAACACTATGAATAAAACACTAGTGTTCAATAAATTGAAGCTTACATTTAATTACTTATCGTTATTCTTTTCATGTCACTCGTAGAAAACACGTTTATTGATGAACAAAGAACATAATATTATCTCAATGAGCTGTCATCCACTTTTCCCCCAAGAGCGGACACGAACCCTCCAAATCTGAGGGATGATCACAAGATGTGACGAAAACCTAATAGAAAACCTTAGCAGGAAAAAAAAACTGTCATCATGGGTCGGGCTTTGTCATCTAATGATGTCTATGTTTGTTTATTTTGTAGTAATATTGTGTTTGCACATTTTGACGTTTGCAAATCTGCTTTTGAACTAATTTTTCAAACACTTTCATTCCTTTTCTTTTTTTTTCAAACACTTTCATTCCTTTTCTTTACCAGAATGAGTTGGCACCAGAAATATCTGGAGACCCTTGCGGAGGGAATCCAATACTTATGGAAAACTGGCCACTTCGCTGACACGACAATCCTGGTCGGAAACAAACGTTACCGACTACACAGAGCCGTGTTAGCAGCTATGTCACCACATTTCGACGCCACCTTCAAGTAGGTAACGTGTAAAATCGGCAGTGTAGTTCAGGAGTATGGTCTTAGCAAAATAACCTGGAGGGCAGCGTGGCTCAGCGGTATGGTCTTTGCTTCGTACCCAAAAGGTATCGAGTTCGACTACCTGCCTCGTTGTGTGGCCTTGAGCAAGTCACCTCGCCCTAGCTCACTTTGCGGCGCTGCACTGCCGCTGACGCCTGGGTTATTCCAGTCTCCCTTGGGATAGACCCTAAAGACAAATGTCCCCTTGGGGATGAATAAAGGGAATTTTATTTATTTATTTATTATTATTATTATTATTATTATTATTATTATTATTATTATTATTATTATTATTATTATTATTATCATATATTATTATCATATTATTATTATTATTATTATTATTATTATTATTATTATTATTATTATTATTATTATTATTATTATTATTGTCTTATTCGTCTCACTCTGTGGCCTTGAGCAAGCCATATTGCACCAACTCTCAGGGCGCTGTTCTTACTGCTAAGACTAGTTCCTCTTGTCATTCAAATCTGCTTTGCACATAAAAAAGAAAATTACATTTGTATGTCCGACTAGGTCTTCATGTGCGTGAGTGCGCATGTGCATGTGTTTTTTTTTTTTATTTAAGTCAATCGATTTCCTTGGTGTAAAGCACCAAAAGCTTCTATTCGGGATGGGGGCGCCATACAATTATAATTGTTATTAAATGCATATTTTCAATTGTCTTGAAATCTAATTCTTTGATTTATTGGACAAAGACTTGATGAAGGGAAAGTACTCGTGGTTGCAGGTCTCTGTTTTTTTTTCTTGTAATGACTTTCGCGTTTCAGCTGTAGATATGTAGCACCCAATGTAATCTACAAAATATAGGATGTTAAAGACGCATCTTTTAAAATTTCACGATCTTTTATTGATTTCACAATAAAAATGAAATTTCCAAAGTGTGATAATGATATATTTATTACTATATGAAACATGTACAGAATCATCTGAAGTCACTTGTAAATCAAATAGGTATATTGTAAATTTGTTGGGACTTACATGCACTTTTATATTTGCACGAAGGCTGGAATATATCTTATCTTTGAATCAGACATTAAAATGGAATCTAACTAGCATTTTATAAGCATATTGTGACAGCTACTTTAACATAATATACATCCGTGATCATAATATTTTTTTCTTTTCTTATTTTCTATGCAATCTTGCTTTTAGGTAGTCCTCAGAGCCATTAAGATCACGGAGACGGAGTTTATCCAGGTTTATATCTAGTGTAATGGACAATAGCTATTGCTTGCTATCCTCTGGATAGGATGCAAGCCTATCCCAAAGTACTTTCTGCCAGCTCTAAAAGATATAGCTACCCGATCACAGCTGGGTAGACAGGGGGGTCAAAAGAAAAAAATAAATTCCGACTGCACACTGTCGTCCCTTTGCGTGTCAAGCGAGTTGCTCAACTAACTAAGCTATCGGGACCCCCCCCCCTCACCCCCCGCCCATCTTGCTTATTACATTGAATGATTATTTCAATTTGAACAGACTATTTCAATGATTTGCATTCTTTCCTTTTTATCTCATCAGCACGGGCATGCGTGATAACCCGGATGGCGTTCTTACACTTCTTAACATTGACGTCACAACATTCGACAGCATTATGTCGTTTATGTACACAGGAAAAGATGTTGTCTGCAATGAAAACGCAGAAAGTCTTCTCAGGTGAGTTGTACTGTTTGATCATTGGTTTATTCTTCTTTCTTCTTCTTTGTGTGTTGCTATGTGATCTTGTGGTATAGTACTCGCTTTCGTATCGCAAGTGCCTAGGTTCGAACCTCGCTCGGCGCATAGTTGAGTCCTTGTAAAAGGCTCAGACTCTTTACTCACATTCTCTCATCATACTCAGGTGTAAAATGAGTACCTGGCCGCTAACAGCGTTGTCTCTGTCAGAAAAAAATGTAATATCGCGAAACAAGCGTCACGTCTCATTTTAAATGTTACGTGTTGCTGTTAGTAAGGGATCCTTTTGTAAAGCACTTTGAGTACGTTAAGTAGATGGCGTTATATAAAAGCTCAAGTTTGTTTTTGTCCTCATCCAAAACAAAACAAAGACAAAAACAAACAAAACAAAACAAAACAAAAAAATCCACAACCCCCCCCCCCCTCCCTAAAAAACCCCAACAAACATAAACCATTTATTTATAATTGCTATAACGATATGCATTATTATAATGATAATGATGGCATACATTAATAAATCAAATAGACACTCGAGGCGTATTTTAGTTTGTTTTCATAAAAACCCGAAATGCTTTCTTAAAATTTGAACTCTCCAGAAATCCCTTTGAAAATTCCATTAGAGTATAAAGTTCCTATTCGAGGTACCTAACTTCCTTTTTTCTCTCTTTAACCTCACCGTTAATACTTTCTCCGAAAAGCATTTGAGTTAAATAGATTTACGTTAATCAAACGTTTCACTGATTTGCATCTGACAAGATTTGAAAACCGACGGTTTGTTATTTCATCAATTTATGTTAAAGCTACATAAAAACTCATCAATGAAAAATAAAAAATAAAAAACAAACAACGTAGGACTAATTTTCAACAATTTCTAAACTCTTTACAATAATGTCTGAGCCCCGATAGCTCAGCTGGTAGATCACTCGCTTCATACGCAAAGGGACTGAATGGGAATGGTCAAAATTACCTTTCCATGTGCTCGAAGTCATTGATCACATTGTGTAAAATGTGCTCAAAGTGACCTACATAGTGAAACGTGTTCACAGTTTTTGAAATATCTAACATCACGATTAGTCATTTTGCTCAGCTTGACACTCTGAATGTTGACACTTTCATAAACAAGGCAGAGTGTTTGCATTTGTAGATAAATATCCAATCGTTGGACATCAACAAATCATGTGATTCATTATTTGCTTGGACGAAAATCTAGATATAGATCGCGGGTGAAGTCGATATTTTTTTCCCTACCCTTGTCCAAAGCACTTTACAAAGGGTCCCTGACCAACAGCAACACGCAGATCAAGACATGGCGCCTGTCAGGCGATATGACATTTTTCTCCGACAGAGACAACGCTGTTAATGGCCAGGTACCCATTTTACACCTGAGTACTGTGAGAGAATGTGAATAAAGAGCTTTTTTCCAAGGACTCAACTATCCGCCGTGCGAGGCTCGAACCTCGGACCCTCCGATCCACTTGACCATGCCATGCCGCATATCATTAACTCTCTCCTTGCTTACCAGATATTTTCGGGATTTTCCCCAAAACTTCATACCCAAACTAACTCAAAAATAGATTTTTTATATCTCTAACACAATAGCAATAAAGTTCTTGCGATAAATAAATTCTTCGCAAAACATGCTCTACAACACTGTTCATTTTCTTTAAATTTTATGATGTGCAAGAGAAATTTGAATAAATAAATGTTGGTTGTATCCTAACGAATGTGACGATTTTCCTATAGATAGTATGCAGATGACGTCACTCAGGCCTTTGTTATTGTTTTTGCCATCCGACTTTGTGAGTTGTTCTCACTAAACTGTATTAACCAGACTATAAAAGTTCATGGTTACACAGAGTTTGTGTGTTGGTCCGTTATACATCCGGATGGCAATGTTGTGAACTCCTTGGCCAAGCGCATTCTATCTATAGTTGGTAAGGAGAGGAGGGTTAAAACGTAGCCATCGTTAACTTATAGCCTGACCAAAACATTACGTCAAAATGCCAGACTTTGGCGACAAATCGTGAGTTGTATTCAATAGTTCAACCAATGGGACCACTTGTTTCCACGAGCACTACTAACGACAACTCACTAGGCGGTGCATAAAGCAAATAATGACGTCAAAATGTCAGCGTTTTTGGGTTTCAGTGTCAGGCTATAACTTAACGATGGCTACGGTTAAACATAGAGCATATTATGATCTTATTATTATCCACTTTTTCCTCAGAGCGGCCACGACCCTCCAAATCCAGGGGATGATAACACGGTGTGAGGAATACTTGATGGAAAACCTGAACAGAGACAATTGTATCACAATGTGGAAATTGGGCAGAACTCACGGATGTGGGGAGCTAGAAGAAAAAGCATGGCCTCTCATCTTGGAATTCTTTGTTGATCTTAGCAAGACGGAGGATTTTGTAACAGAACTTGAGGTTGTTGGGTTGTTACTCTATCTATCTATCTATCTATCTATCTATCTATCTATCTATCTATCTATCTATCTATCTATCTATCTATCTATCTATCTATTTTCTTGAGATATTATTGTTGTGCGTGAATCTGGAGAGGGCTCGATTGTTTAAGGAGCTTGAATTATATTAATATTATCAGCTCATACAAGAGGTGAGAATATTAATATCTATCTTTCTATTTATCTATCTATCTATCTATCTATCTATCTATCTATCTATCTATCTATCTATCTATCTATCTATCTATCTATCTATCTATCTATCTATCTATCTATCTATCTGTCTGTCTATCTGTCTGTCTATCTATCTATCTATCTGCCTGTCTATCCATTTATCTGTCTATCAATCAATCTCTCTATCGATCTGTCAGTCTATCTATCTACCTATCTACGGATCTAGCTCTAAATCCCTATCCAACTATCTATCTATCTATCTATCTATCTATCTCTCTCTCTCTCTCTCTCTCTCTCTCTCTCTCTCTCTCTCTCTCCCAATATAGATAGTTCGAAGATGACGTCACTCAGGCCTTTGTTATTGTTTTTGCCATCCGCGTTTGTGAGTTGTTCTCACTAAACTGTATTAACCAGACTATAAAAGTTCATGGTTACACAGATTTGTGTGTTGGTCCGTTATACTTCCGGATGGCAATGTTGTGAACTCCTTAGCCAAGCGCATTCTATATATATATATATATATATATATATATATATATATATATATATATATATATAATTCGCACTCCTAAAACTGCCGAGCACTCTATGTATCTATCTATCTATCTATTTAATCATATTATGATACCAATGAGATAAGAGGATTGCTCGGCATGTTGACACTACCTGGAGCAGAGTCACTCGGGTCATTGATATTGTTTTTTTTTTGCTATCCGCGTTATGAGTAATTCTAACTAAACTGTATTAAACCAGACTATATATAGTATGCGCTTGGCTCAAAAGCTCACAACATTGCCATCCGGAAATATAAGGGACCAACACACAACACTGTGTGTAACCTTGAACGTTTATAGTCTTGATAATACAGTTTAATGGAAACGAGAATGGCAAAAAAAAACTAAAAACAATAACAAATACCAGAGTAACGTCAGCTTCATTCTATCTATAAACGTTCAAGGTTACACATAGTTTTGAGAGTGTGTTGGTTTGTTTGACTTCCGGATGGCAATGTTGTGAGCTTCTTAGCCAAGCGCATACTATCTATAAAATGATATTTACCACTATTTTCTTGTACAATCTTCAGTTCTGTTTCCACCCCATGATGTATATCGTCAGCACCATAATCATTTCATTTATACATGTTGCTGAAGTAACGAGTCTAATTATTCGAGGTGACAATCACAATAGACGCTTAGATAACCACGCCTCTAGGACATTCGTCATAATGTACACATTGGCAGTGATTGGTAAACATAGCAAACGTCACATGTTTTACTATCAATAGTATGTCGTGTCTATGTAAATACCCAATGCTCTACCGCTTTATCAATAGAACCAACACAGAAAACTATGTGTAAACTTAAACGTTTATAATCTGATCGAGAATATCTGTGATAACTAGTCACTCATTTGGTGGTTTAACGACAATAACAACAATCAGAGAGAGGACGATTTCATTTATGTTATTGAAAATAAACAACCAACGATGTTCGTCCGAAGTGTGTGTGTCGCAAATTCCATGTTTTGATTGGTCAAAAATCTAGTGGTTAATCGTCTTGAGATAGCTGATATTGAAAATTATTTTATAAACTTGTAAAATGTCATTTGAACAGGTTGATGAACTTGGTTGATATGCCAATCACTGATTGTTTTGAAATAGCTGACGTAAAAAAACATTTTTATAGATAGAATGAAGTTGACATCACGTAGCTCTTTGTCATGTCATTGTTTTTCGCCATCCGCGTTTATGAGTAATTCTCACTAAACTATATTAACTAGACTATAAAGGCGTAAGGTTACACATAGTTTTGTGTGTTGCTCCGTTCTACTTCCAGATGGCAATGTTGTGAGCTCCTTAGCCAAGCGCATACTATCTATAACTTGAATAATTTCATGTACACAGGTTGATGAACTTGCGACTATCATACGATGCGACAATCTGGTGGTTCCCAACGAAGAATTGGTATGTGAATCTGTTTTCAAATGGTTGGCCTATGACCCCGAGAATCGAAACGTCCACCTGGCTAGTCTGATCGAACACCTAAGATTGCCTCTTGTAAGCCCAGAATATCTGCTGAACATCAGGTGGGTGCGACGTACACATTAAGCAGCTCTGATAAAGACCGCAAATAGGATTCAATAGTCTGATGTCACGTCCGCCCAGCAACAAGCAGCTTGGTTCTAAACAAAGAAAATCGATACTTCTTATTCTTCATGCTGGCTTGAATATTTTCACATGTCTCATATGATCAGAATGTATAAAAGTCGAAACATGATCAGATTTGTAATGTTTTTCTCCTCTGGATACACTTTTATGCTCGTCGGAGAAGTATCTCATAAAGCGTCAGCCATTGTTCCGATAGTTTAGAACCAGTTACTAAGTTACTATGCGTCATTACGAGGGAAGTGACGCCACGACTGTTGAATTCTATTATAGGTTTGATTTTTTTTTTTTTTTTAATGAACAAAATTTTGCGTTGGTTTGTGATTCAATTTTATTAATGGACACATAATAATTCGGGTGATCAGACGTGTAAATAGGTATATGTTGAGTAGGTGTTAAGATTTATAAAAATAAATTCATGATTGGTTGTGTTTTTAAAGGTAATAGTCGTCTATTGCCCTCGGGAAAGCCAGAGACTGATCTACCTACCTTGAAGACAAGAAATGTTCCTTTAAAAATTGGCACGTGGAATGTGAGAACACTTGCTCAAGCAGGAAAGCTCCATAATCTAATTATGGAGGCAGAGGCGATGAATATGGATATCCTTGGTGTCTCAGAGACAAGATGGAAAGACAATGGAATAATAAAAAGAGACAGCCACACTTTTATTTACTCCGGAAATACTCAGCACAACAGAGGCGTTGGCATCCTGATGAAAAACAAAATTGCTAAATCAGTAACTGGGTATTGGCCCGTGAATGACCGCATCTTAATGTGCAAAATCCAAGCTAAACCTTTTGATTTAGTGCTCCTACAAATTTATGCACCAACGAGTGATCACCCAGATGAGGAGGTCGAGGCACATTATGAAAATGTAAACAAGGCCCTCAAATGCATAAAATCAAGTGACATTGTTGTCGTAATGGGGGATTTCAATGCAAAAGTTGGAAACGCAGCAATCTCACCGTGCATGGGAAGTTGTGGTCTAGGAGAGTCCAACGAGAGGGGTGAACGTCTGGTCCAATTTTGCGAGTCCCACGACATGACCATAATAAACACCATATTCAAACAACCAAAGAGGCGCCTATATACTTGGAAGAGCCCAGGAGATATATACAGAAACCAAATAGATTATTTTCTCATCAAAACCAGATTCAAAAACTGTGTGATCCAATGTAAAACTTTCCCGGGTGCTGACATTGGATCGGACCATGTTTCCATCATGGTGAAAATAAAAGTTAAATTAAAAATTCCCAAACAGAAAAGGGACGAACACATAAAGTACGACCTAGCTGAACTTAGAAACGAGGAGCTAAGAGCGAAATATGCTGTAGAAGTAGAAAATAGGTATTATTGTCTTATGGAAGAACAAGAAGACACAAATAAAGAAACAGAAGAAACGTATAAGAGTAGAATTGATAAACAATGGTCCTCTCTTAAAGGTGCAATAACAACTACAAACGAGAAAATGCTAAACAAAAAATCTAAAGAAGCAAAGAAAGAATGGATGACGAATGAGATTTTGAATCTTATGAGAGAACGGAAACATTCAAAGATACAATGAACTGGACAAATCAGTAAAGAAAAAGTGTATCCAAGCTAAAGAAGACTGGCTTGATGAAAAGTGCCACCGTATTGAGAAGCTATCACATGAGAGAAACCCTGGACCAATGTTTGCTGAAATCAAGAAATTCACATATAAAAACGCTCAATCTGGCGGTTGTATCAAAGATAAATCAGGTAGACTCCTCTTTGAGGTGGAAGAAATCGCCAATAGATGGAAAGAATACGCGGAGGAGCTATTCAATGCGGACAGAGGTGACAACCATATACAGTCCTTTCTACGGGGACCCACAATCCTAAGATCAGAAGTAGAGAAAGCCCTATACTGCATGAAAACAGGAAGGCAAATGGAATAGATGGGGTGTCAACAGAAATGCTGCAAGCACTGGGTGAATTTGGTGTTGATGTGATAACGGACCTTATGAATGAAATATACGAGTCAACGCACATCCCAGAAGACCTTCGCACTTCTATCTTCATACTGCTACCCAAGAAAGCGGGTGCAATTGAGTGTTCGGACTACAGAACAATCAGTCTTATGTGCCATCTACTGAAACTCCTCCTGACAATAATCCTGAAAAGAATCTCGTCAAAAGTAGATCGTGAGATTTCAGAACAGCAAACTGGATTCAAAAAGAACAGTGGCACCAGGGAGGCAATTTTCGACTTAAAAATCCTGTCAGAAAAATACTTAGAGGTCCAAAAAGACATATATGCCTGTTTTATCGACTACTCAAAGGCATTTGATTCTGTTAGTCATCAGAAACTTATCCAGGACCTTGTGGCAATAGGTGTGGAAGAGAATGATGTGGCTCTAATCGCTAATCTGTACTGGCAGCAAAAGGCTCAGATAAAAGTGCAGGCAGATACAACAGATGCAATTGAAATCAAGAAAGGAGTGCGCCAGGGATGTGTTATGTCTCCTTGCTTGTTTAATTTATACACAGAGTCTATTTTTCGGCAAGTAGAAACAGCACAAGGGTTGAAGGTTGGTGGCCACAACATCAACAATCTACGTTACGCTGACGATACTGTCCTTTTGGCGGAAAGTAAGGAAGGCCTACAGAAGCTACTTTCAAAAGTGAACGAAGAGAGTAAAAAAAAGGGGCTGTTCATGAATGCGAAGAAGACAAAAACAATGGTGATAACAAAAAAGAAAGAGCCCATAGAAATAGATATAGAAATAGAAGAGTGTCCAGTGGAACAAGTAAAGGAGTTCACGTACTTGGGGCAGTTGGTAACATCCGATGCAAAGTCTGACAAAGAGATCAGGAGACGAATAATGCTGGCCAAAAATGCGTTCATGAAACTAAAGCCAATCCTCAACAACACAAATATCTCCATCAGAACACGAATGAGATGCACCAAATGCTATGTGTGGTCCATTTTCTTTTATGGTTGTGAAACGTGGACACTAACCGCACAGACAGAACAACGTATTGAAGCTTTTGAGATGTGGACGTACAGGAGAATACTGAAAATACCTTGGACAGCAAGAAAAACAAACATCGAAGTCCTCGACCTAATGGGCCAAAAACAAAAAGAACTTCTTTTGACTGTGAAGCACAAAAAGCTGTCATATTTTGGACATATGCGAAGACATGATAGTCTCGAAAAAAGGATAATGGAGGGAAGAATTGAAGGAAAGAGAGGCAGAGGAAGACAAAGGAAATCCTGGACAGATGGCATCAAGGAAGCTACAGGACGGCGCATGGCAGACTGTAACGAGGCTGCAATGGACCGTGAAGGATGGAAGGCCATGACATCCAACCTCTGGAAAGAGATGGAACCCGGGAAGGAAGGAAGGAAGTCGTCTATTAATTCCTTCAAAACCCGGTATCGATTCACTTTATTAAGAATTGAAATTTCGAACTTTTTCCCAATGCGCGTTTCCCGAGGTCACGCATGGCGATTGAGACTAATTGAAATCCCTAACGCAAGAAGTCTAGAACACTATATATATATATATATATATATATATATATATATATATATATATATATATATATATATATATATATTGAATTGTATACACCTGTTTGTTGACTCCGATTTCAAAATGGACGACTGGATAATTTTTCCCAAAGATGTAAAATATCTCTAACTGAAAAATCTTTCTTTCAAAAACCTGGTAAATCACACCCAGATAGAAAACGAATTTCACTCTCAAGCAAGCAATTTGATGTTTCATGCTATTGAAACCGGTATAAACTCCAGCTCCATGGGTCTAATGCGACGTGCACCTATATGCAGGTCTAACATCCGAACGCAAATATGGGCCTAGTTTAACATTGTTGTGATGGACAATATTTTGCGTCATTTTCTTTTGAGATTTCCAATAACAATGAGCCTATAATGAATTGGGTTATCAGACCTGCAAAATAAGCGCTCGTCAGCCTAATGGCTATGAAGAACCACTAATCATACTGTGTAGTGTATAGTCTATCAATCTTTTATCTCCCTATATCTTGATTTGATTTGTTTTTTAACCACAAGCCAACAACGTGGTCTTCTGAAGGAGGACATTGTTTGCCGTGTGATGCTGGAAGAGGCCAAACGTTACCACATGTTGCCGGCTCGACGCCAGGAGTTCACCAGCAAACGAGCCAGCTACAGAAACAGCTTCGATTTGGAGGAGGTAAGTTCGAATTAACCCTCTCCTTATCAGTCATTTTCAAAATTTCCCCCAAAACTTCACACACACCCAACACAAAAACAAACATTTCTTACTCAAACAGAAAAGCAACAAGCACATTCTATACATACTATTGTTCGACAATATGAACTCTATTACAGAATGTCATGTTTTTATAGCTATGGCAAAAAGAAATTAATTTTGGATGAGAAAAGTGACGGCTGCATCGTAAATAATGTGACGATTTTCCAATAGGTGGAAATGAGAGGGTTAAACATTTGTGACACGTTTTATCAATCTGGTGTCATTATGGGATCGAGGCTACAGATGTCGAATAATGAGTGGAAAGTAAATTAGAATGAGGGGGTCCCGATAGTTCAGTTGATAGAGCACTCGCTTCACACGCAAAGGGACCAAGATCGATCCCAGGTTCAGTCGAGATATTTTTTTTTCTGACCCCTCTCTCCACCCAGCAGTGAATGGATAGCTGAGTCTGTTAGATCTGGCGGAAAGTACTTTGCGATAGAATGGCGTTCCATCCAAAGGGTAGCAAGCAATTGCTATCGTCTGTTTCACGCTAAAGAAACCGGGATAAATTACGGCTCCATGGGTATGGTGGTTCTTAAGGACTACTAACAAAATTAGAATGACCAGAAATCTAAGATTTTATAGTATGTTTGTTTTTAAGAAGTACAGGATTACAAAATTTAATTTGGCAACGTTTCATTCACACTTGTTCAGATCTTTTTCTTACATCGGCACAGGACAGGTAATCAGGAGGTACATGGTTCGATCCCCAGTCAATCCCCCAGACTGATTTTTTTAGATGTTTTTTTTTTGTATTTTTATTTCTTGCTTTGTCTGGCACCGTTTCAAATACACTTGTTCAGATCTTTAGAATTCAAAACTTATTAACTTAGGGTCCCAATAAGGCTACCTGGGAGAGAGAGAGAGAGAGAGAGAGAGAGAGAGAGAGAGAGAGAGAGAGAGAGATAGAGAGAGAGGAGAGAGAAAGAGGAGAGAGAGAGAGAGAGAGAGAGAGAGAGAGAGAGAGAGAGAGAGAGTCGATAAAGTCTAGTAAACACAAATTTATTTCTTATTTCCATCACTTCTTAAATTCGTTCAATTTCTTTGATTCAATGTCCGGATATTTATTGTGTCTTGTCTTTTGACAAATTCATTCAACAGAGTGGGCAAAATCGCAGGCTTCGTGTTTTTTTAATTTAAAAAAAAGATGTTTGACACATATTCATGTAAAAATTGATCTGTCGTAGCGACAAGTTTCAATATTAACAATTACAAATCATAAGTTGTGTTATATTTTAATATGTCAACTATGATCAACTAAATTAATATTCATAACCTTGTTATGTCTCCAGGTTTTGGTAGTTTTGACCGGTGGCTCAACACAAGCTAAGCCAACTGACGTCATCGCTTTCAGCTTCCGCCAGAGCAAATGGTTCACCCTAGCACCGTTGCCATATGACCCAGGTACCAAATCTTGTTTCGTTTTGATGATTCTACCTGAAAAATACAAGTATAATATTTTTGTCAATAAACTCAACATGTGTTTTAACATTTGTTTTCAAATCTGTTTATATTGGAGTTTCATAAGTTTTGACGTTTTGAAACTGTCTATAAGTTTAAGAGGCTTGCTACTTTCAAGTAAAGAGATAGAGCATTTATATAGAGCAATATCCACTAGACGTGCTCAAAGCTCTTTACATGGGGTCCCTGACCAACAGCAACACGTAACATGTAGAACAAAACATGACGCCTATTAGGCGATATTACATTTTTTTCGGACAGAGACAACGCTGTTAACGGCCAAATACTCATTTTACACCAGAGTACGGTGAGAGAAAGTGAGTAAAGAGCCTTTTCCAAGCGAGGCTCACCAAACCCAGGACCTTCCGGTCCGAAAGCGAGTGTCATATCATTAGACCACATAGCCGCATAAAGTAGTAGACATATCTGACATATTTACTCGCAATAAGACCCTAGACACAATATTATTAATTGGTTATTGTGTAGATATATCGATCACCTTAAAACTTTAATCCACTTAATCTAAAACAATGTACTATCTTCTAAAGAAAATTATTGATGGATGTTGATCACGAACTCTCTTACATAACCTATGTGAAAATGATTAATAACTTTTCTTTGCTTATGTACAATAGGATTCAATAGTCTGATGTCACGTCAGCCCACCAACGAGCAGCTTGGTTCTAAACAAAGAAAATCGGTACTTTTTATTCTTCATGCTGGCTAGAACGTTTTCACTTGTCATGTGATTAGAATATATAAAAGTCAAAACATGATCAGATTTATAATGATTTTCTCTTCTGGATACACTGTTATGCTCGTCGGAGATTTATTAAAGGCGTCCGCCATTGTTCCGATAGTTTAGAACCAGTTCCTAAATTATATGCGTCATTACGAGGGATGTGACGTCACGACTGTTGAAATGTATTTTTAAAATCGGCGTATTGTAGTGTTTAAAAACTTAATCATCATAATATGCTTGAAATTGTCTTATGGAGCATTAATTAAAAGTATAGAGCTATTTCGACGTGCATATAGATATCGTAAGATTATGACATGATCCGCTAATTCTGTATTTCTTAGGTGTGGAATTTGCTGCTTGTACTTATGCCAACAATATTTACCTGTCCGGAGGAAGTAGGAAATGGGCAAAACTCTTCAAGTACAACAGTGAAAGCAACGACTGGAGGGAATGTGAGCAGATGGCTCAAGGTCGTTCTCGTCATGGCATGATTGCTGGTAAGTAATGGACATACTTTGTTGCATCTTATTGATGGTTTGCGTATGAGTAAAATACTGATTTGGTCTGCCTGCACGTCGAAACTACTGGATGGGGTCTTTGACCTCCCACCGCACCGTGGGCAGGAGATCACGCTGTGTCTTCTATCACTTTGTATCAGTTTTCCGAGTTGCTTTCTGTCTTTGTCTTGGAATGGGATTACTTAGTTTTGTCCTAGCCCTGGCCCGAGTTCTTGACTGAGAGGGAAAGAATCAAATGTATAGTTTTAGTTTTGGGAGATGTTATTTGTGTCTTTGTAAATCGTCTCCCTTTTATGTACTATTGCATTTATTATTTGGTTATGAATATATATATATATATATATATATATATATATATATATATATATATATATATATATATATATATATTACTATAGCAGTTTGTAAATATTTGAGTGTATTCCTCCTAGTGAGGACCAGTGGTTGTGACAGGATGAGACTTTTAGGCGATCTCAAACCAAGTAATTGATAGTGTGCTCTTGGAATCTACATTTTTTCCCTGTTTGAGCGCCGTAAAACCCTTAAAAACAAAACAAACAAAAACGCGAAAACAATCATAACTAATAAAAAAAAATCCGTTAATGTTTATAATATGTTAGAAAAAACTTGATGAAAACTTGTTACCTCTAAGGCACCAACAAAATACCAATATCCATAAAAAAATTTAAAAAAAAAAAACTTGAGTTTTTATATAGCGCAATATCCACTAAACGTGCTCAAAGCGCTTTACAAGGGGTCCCTGGCCAACAGCAACACATAACATGTAGGACGAGACATGACGCCTGTCAGGCGATATTATAACTTTTTGGGACAAAGACAACGCTGTTAACGGCCATGTACTCATTTTACACCTGAGTACGGTGAGAGAATGTGAGTAAAGAGCCTTTTCCAAGGACTCAACTATGCGCCGAGCGCGAGGCTCGAACCCAGGACCTTCCGATCCGAAAGCGAGTGTCATACCACTAGACCACATAGCCGCACAATTTTAATAAGCTTCTGAAATATTGATTCAGGTGTTTATGATTTTGGTGGTACACACTTAAACAGTTCTCCTCACCAAAAACAACCATGACAAACCACACAATACTATATTCTGTAACGCCATATTTCACGAGAGAATTCGGTGAGAAGTGATAGACTCTCTAACGGCTAACAACAAAGAGTCGCATTCCATCAATTTCATTCATTCTGTAAATACAGTTCCAGAAAACAGCAGGGAATGGCTTTATCCTCAAAATGCATCTTTTTATTCTTTAATTTTCGTAGTTTAATGAATTAATTCAGGCACTTTACAATCTATCCATAATTTATAATACAGATACACACTAAAGTGCAAATCTCTCTCTCTCTATCTCGCTCTCTCTCTCTCTCTCTCTCTCTCTCTCTCTCTCTCTCTCTCTCTCTCTCTCTCTCTCTCTCTCCCACACTCTTACAGACAGACATGTAATATTATTACTGCTACAAAATAGCAACATATATTATATGGAATGGTCAGATGAAGAGTTATGTGAATTTAAAAGTCAAAATTTTTCTCTAACATCGTGTGCCCTACATCTTTTATCTTGTAGTTCGAGATTCTATCTACGTCCTTGGAGGATACAACCGAAACCTCCCAGCAGGCAGCAAAGTCCTCAGCAACATTGAGCGTTACAACATCAACACCGGGAAATGGGCCCAGGCAGGTGACCTACCTGTTCCTGTAGAGATGATCGCTGCCGCCGTTTTGGGCGAGAAGATCTTTGTATTTGGTGGAGCTCAGAGGAACAACCGCAATTCTCCCGCCATCCAGTGCTATGATACAAGAATAGGACAAGCAACACATTTTGCTGACCTACCATTTGCGTGTAGACTGACTCGCACTGTTGTCTGCGATGGACACATCTTCATCATCACCACAGACGGTGACGTCATTGAATTTTCAGAGGAAGTTGGGTGCAGAACCATTGGTAAAATTGAAAATTTTGGCCGCGTTCACTTTGGTGCGGTGCAGTACAGAGGCGAAGTAATCCTCATCGGAGGCAAACGCCGAACGGAAGCTGAGTGTGACACCATGCTTAGTTTTGATCCTCTGCGCGCGGGTGCAGAAACGTTACCAAGCAAACTTCCGTTCCCAAATGTGATTGATGCTTGCGTGAAAACCGTTATAAACCGTTACCATCTTAGACAAGAGTTCATGAAGCAACCCAAATTGGAAAAATAGAAATTTGGACTCCAAGTGTTTGATATTGCGAGAAATGTACGCCAGTGGAACTCATAATAAATCAAATTCAATGTTATGTAACTAATATCATGGATTTCAATAGTCTTTGAGTAGCACATATTGTAAATAATTGAATTGTAATGTGATTTTTAAAACCATTTGTGAGACGTTTCCTTTTTGCGATACTGTTTTACAGCTGCCATTCTTGCCCTTTGTTTATAATGCTATCCAAAAAATTGCTTCGATTTCTTCCAAATGAATGTATTTTAAACTATTGTATTATATATGTTAACATAACTTTTTTTTTAATAGTTGAGTGTGATAAGGTAGCCTTGAATCTTTTTCTTTCTGTATTGCTGACCTGATCATTCATTTTTCTCTTTCGCTGAGGGGATGTAATAACATATATTTTCTACACCTTTGTTTAAATGCACATAGTTTTCTTATATCTTTATAAGAACAACATCTGCTCTTGATCGAAAACAAAACCATCTTACCTAATATTTCCTAGTTTATTGCTATTTGAGCAAACAAATTGTCTATATTTTTTCAAACCTACAGAACTTTCACCTCTTCCCTTATTTTAGTGATTTTGAATATATTATTTTTATGATAATGAACTACTTTCCTTCCAGCCAATCAAATACTGGCTACTAATTTTCGTAGTCTTTTAAAATTTTCCTGAATTCTAACACATATGTGAGATTTTTTCATAATATTCATGACATTTGACAAATACTGTCCTTTGTATTTCATAATCTACTTTTTGCCACTGTGATAAAATGATCTTGTGATATTGCTTATAAATTATTTTCAAAGTAACTTGAGGTGTTGAAATGAATCTCGAGTGTGTTTTTAAGTTTCAAAATATTATAAGATTTAAATGACGATGATAATAATAATATTCGACAATTAAAGAAAGAACAACTTTGCATAGCTATTATCTTTTATAAAGCGTAAACCATAAGAAAACTTTGTATGCATATTTAATTTTTATATGAATGCCATGGCATCTTTTATACATTCCATCCTGATTAAGTATAATTTACAGAAAATAAACCATATCACTATGTCTTCACAATGCTTTTATTATGATTGTATCAATTAGACTTTAAGATACTAGCATTGAATTTTATATGTTAAATAAATTCAAACAGTGGAAACACTAAACCTTACATATGCTTGTGTTGTATTTATTACATTTAAGTTTCGAAACCGACTTGTACATACATATATTATGCAGGTCTGACTTCGCGAAATCTCAGGTTTGAGAGGTTTTTTCCAAGATGAGGGTCATTTAAATCAATCGATATTTGAAGGACAAGTTTTATGGCCAATTTTTAAATATGTTTTTTTTCCACAGTACGGGAGCTTGGGGGTTCCTTGTTATCATTGTTTCGTTCCCGAGACACTGGACAAAACTTGAGCATTCATACAGAGCGATCCGATGTCCACTGAACGTACTCAAATCGCTTTATACATGGTCTCATGGAAACAGCAACACTGAACATAATTAATTTAGGATCAAACATGTCGACTTTAAAGCGCTATTGTATTTTTTTTTTTACCGGGCAGGTACTCATTTTACACTCGCGTAGGGTAAGGTAATGTGAATAAAAGGTCTCTTCCAAGGACTCAAATTTGCACCGCCCATAGCGGAATTCGAAGCAGGGTCCAAAGTAGGGTCCCAAGACTACAAAGCTACAAAAAAAAGTCGATGATGGTTACGTAATGCGAGTCGAACGACCCTTGGTCAACGCGATTGTGTAGAGCCAGTTACTAGATGCTTTGTGTCCCATAATATCTATAAATAACTATCCCTGGTCACGGCACCATAATTAATCATGCCCTTTCCAGAGACCATTGACACCGGAGGTAAGGACGGAAATGGTGTTGAAATGAACTGCCGGCTTTGAAGAGATGCTAATATTATTGAGAGGACATATAATCAAATTACCTTCGTTTGATTCAATTTCGCCTGTCTTTTTATGTTCATCAACCAGACCTGCTTAGAACTACGAAACTTTCGTAAAAATACGAATTTTTGGTTCTAGCATGAGAACGGCATACGTCTCTTTGACATTGAATTTTGCTAAAAAGGAAAGTTTAGCTCCTTAGAACGTATATTCAGGACTTTGTATCACTTTTGAACATACTGAGAGCAAATTCTTTATTTCTACAGCTATTTAAAGTGAAATTTTCTTTTTTTTTTCCCTTGGAGAAATCCGAATGTTTGAAATTTTAAGTAGGCAGCAAGCTGTGACATAAACTACCTCACATTTATGTGATGCTGTTTATTGACCCATTCGTTATTCTCCTACTCATCTTCTTTCTCCCCCTCCTCCTCCTCCTCCTCCTCCTCCTCCTCCTCCTCCCCCTCCTCCTCCTCCTCCTCCTCCTCCTCCTCTCATCTTCTATTTTTATCTCTCTTTTCACTAATTCCCTCCGCCTCAGTCACCACCACCACCTCCTCCTCCTCCTCCTCCTCCTCCTCCTACTGCTGCTGCTGCTCCTCCTCCTCCTCCTTCTAATCATCATCATCATCATCATCATCATCATCATCATCATCATCATCATCATCATCAACAACAACAACAACAACAACAACTACAAAAACATGGTCATATATATATACATCACCACCCTAACAATTTTAATTATAAAAATCGATTGTATTAAAAGCAATCGTCAGAAGGAAAAACAGTTTTTAACGCCTGGAAAATGTCATACAAACACCAGAAATAATGAAAATGTTGCTGCTTGAAGCTCGAGGAAAAAAATAACGATATGTATTGAAATGTAAACTTAAATTTCTTAGACGAAGAAAAAAAGGGAAACCCGAAACGTCCACAGTATGTGTCTTTGTTAAAGAAATTGAAGCTTACATTTCAATACTTATCGTCATTTTTATTTTTAAAACACCAGGTTAACTGTAAATCTACTTATATGTGATATGACGAATCACCACTAAAGACAAATATGATTGAGATACATATGTGACTTGGACAAATGAATAACATCGGGAGAAAATGCCCGTTACGTCACCCCTACCATCATTAGTGATGTCCTTTCTAGACCATTGACACAGAGGCTAAGAACGGAACTGGCGCCAGTGTGACATGGATGGTTTGAAGAGGTGTTACATGTCATTATTATGCCTAAGGCCTGTGCGGCTATGTGGTCTAGTGGTATGACACTCGCTTTCGGATTGGAAGGTCCTGGGTTCGAGCCTCGCGCTCGGCGCATAGTTGAGTCCTTGGAAAAGGCTCTTTACTCACATTCTCTCACCGTGCTTAGGTGTAAAATGAGTACGTGGCCGTTAACAGCGGTGTCTTTGTCAAAAAAAATTGTAATATCGCCTAACAGGCGGCATGTCCCGTCCTACATGTTAAATGTTGCTGTTGATCAGGGACCCCTTGTAAAGCGCTTGGAGCACATTTAGTGGATATTGCTCTATATAAAGCTCAATTTTCAATTTTTTAAAGGGGTAGATGGCTCAGCGCGACGGTCTCTCCTTCGTACTCGAAAGGTACCGTGTGCTGTGTGGCCTTGAGCATGTCACCTCGCCCTAGCTCAATTTGCGGAGCTGTACTGCGGCTGGCGCCTGGGTTATTCCAGTCTTCCCTTGGAATAAACCCGGCCGAAAGACAAATTTCCCATATGGGATGAATACAGGGAATTTAATTTTATTTTATCATTTTATTTTATGTGAGGGATGTGAATCAGCATGTTTTAAATGTCAACTCCTCAGTTATGTTCTTTATTCAAACACAACAAATGCAGCTTCTAAAACTGAAAAAAAAACATTTAAAATAATGATAATTCTAGTTTCTACTCGTCCTGACATTAATTTTACTTTTTGGCAGCAGCTTCTAATGGTGCTCGCACTACTATGTTATGACGATTGACCCAATCAGCAAATTCTGTACCGCACTCGTGCACCGTGGGACGGAAGCTTTGTCTTAACACACTGTTCAACTAGATGCTCTGCGGTACTTTTGGGCATATTATTATATTTCACTCCTATACATGCCAGTTAGAATTGGTGGACCACGTCATATATAAAGCATTTATGTTTAAATATCGTTGAAATTAACGTTGAGATTTTTTTAAAAATAGTAAGTTTAAAGGTTGATTTAATTAGCGACGTGCACTTATTTGCAAGTCTGATAACCCAATTCCTCATGGGCTCATTGTTGTAATGGAAATCTCAAAATTGACACAGAGTAAAGTCCATTACAATAATGTTAAACTCGGCCCATGAGTGGGTTTGGATGTAAGACCTATAACATATATATATGTACACGTTGGTAATTAGGCATATAAAACGTATGATAAACTGATAAAGTTATAGGCTTTCGATTATTTCCAACTCAAATAGTAGCCCTAGATCGTTCCCAGACTAACAGCTATTTAAATAAATCTGATTTACCGTCCGTCTTATTCTGGTAAAAGTGTGGGGACTAGCAAGATAATATAGGAATTTAGAGCTTTAATTCGTGATTATGATTATTAGCAATTTATCTTGGTTTTTAAAACAAATATTTCCTACACCTTATGGAAACGATGTAAAGGGATGCCTATCACAACCTCATTGCGATCGAGGTAATGGCATTGGGTTGGTGACACTTTGAGAAGGGAAAATGGCAACATCATTATCATTGTCATCATCATCATCATAATCATCATCATCATCATCATTATCATCATCATCATCATCATCATCATCATCATCATCATCAACAACAACAACAACAACTACAAAAACATCACGACCCTAACAGTTTTAATTATAAAAATCGATTGTATTAAAAGCAATCCGTCAAAAAGGAATAACAGGTTTTAACTCCTAGAGAATACAAACAAGTCCTGGAAAATGTCATACAAACACCAGGAATAATGAAAAAAATGTTGTTGATTGAAGCTCGAAGGAAAAATATACGACTCATCACGAATCACGAGTAAAGCATTGGAACGAAACTCATAAGGCCATCGGAAAATAGGACAGGTCACCACCGACCAATATCCTGGCGGCGTACTTTGGACAACAAGCAGCCCGAAGACCATCAAGACATTGGGTGAAACAAAGAAAGTGGTCCAAGATGCCCCGCCAGGTGGAGATAATTTGTGGTTGAAGCCCTATGCTGCCAGGGACTTCAAAGGAATCAGTAAGAATATCTTTAAAATATACGAGTACAAAAACCCACCTTCTTCACATGTGCCTTTTATTTTAACCCTCTCCTTTCCGATGGTTTTCCCCTAAAATGTCAGGCTTACCCAGCAGAAATATTGATTTTTTAAACTCAAACAATCTCTCTACAAAACAACTGTATGTTCTTATTAATTAAACAAAGATCATTCTTCAAAGTTTGTGATGTAAAAAATAAATCCGAATAAGAAAAAATGTATTTGTGTCGTAAAAAAATATGACGATTTTGCTGTAGGTGGTAGAGAGAGGGTTAACTTAGATCTAATAAGTCGGGATCTTTTAATAACTTGAAACTCGAACATTTATAGTATAGAGCAGCATCCACTAAACGTGCTCAAAGCGGTTTAAAAGGGCCCCTAGCCAACAGCAGCACCTAACATGTAGGCCGAGACATGACACCTATTAGGCGATAATATCACAACAGCCAAGTGCTTATTTCATACCTGAGCACGGTGAGAGAATGTGAGTAAGAGCCTATTTCAAGGACTTAACTATGCGCCGATCTGAGTGGGACTCGAACAAAAGACCTTCCAGTCCGAAAACAAGAGATATACAACCAGACCACATAGTCCGTGCAAGTATTACCATCAGGTTTGGACTGGCATAATAACATTTTGAAACGAGTGATCATAGATTTACAAAATGTAAGATACGCCTGTATTCCCGAAATCCCGACTCTTGTAAGTTCTAATTAAAGCAGAGCTTCCCATCACCTCAGGGGTTTGAAAACAATATCGATTTTAAAGATTGAAACCAGCATCGTCATTATATTTTCTTCTTTTTTTTTATTAAGGTTAATAATCCAAAACAAACATTGATAGATTAAATAAAATAAAGTAACAACAAACACAACAAGGCCAAACCAAACTTTTAAAAACAAAAATAAAATATAAAATTCCTTTTATTCATCCCATTTGGGGGAAATCTGTCTCTAAGGTCGAATCCAAGGGAAGACTGGGATAACCCAGGCTTCTGCCGCAGTGCAGCGCCGCAACTTGAGCTATGGCGAGGGTGGCTTGCTCAAGGCCACACAGCGCAGCGGCGGGCGATCGAACTCAGTAGCTTTCGGGTACGAAAAAAGACCACTCTTGTGACGAACGATTTTCTTTCACTGCGTGATTTCTTTAATCATTCGTCAGCGTTTCATTCAAAACCACTTCAAACTTAGTGGACAATATATATTTGCCAAGGCAGATTAACACCCCGAGTTAAAATACTCAAAACATGGACAGTCTTTTCTCCAATAAATCTCTAAATTTTGCTAACGGAAAACTTGGTCAATATGTGGGAAACCTTCCCATTGTATAACGGAACACTCACTTTCAGCTTAAGGCTTATTTACCTGTTCAAATTGTCTGCCCATTGTATCCATACCTCCTGCTAATTACCTTTTCCAAACAAGATTCCAACGTGCAAATGCCCTGAGGTTCTTGGCTGGTTCAAGAGTAGCTAAATTGCAATTAACGTTCTAGCTCTCCGTAATTCTTTCTTACTAAAGCATCTGAATATCATTGACTATCTAAAACAGGAACATTCTTCGGATTGGCTATTCCCACAATTCCAAATCGTCACTTTAATTCACAAAATCAAATTCATCTCTGAATTGAATCACACACATGCTAAGATATCCCAAGAAAGAAGAGCTATCCCTCCAATTTCAAACTTGTAAAAGTTTTTCTTCTCTCGGTTTAAGGTAAATTGAATTATTGGTTAACATTCAAAGTGGAACGAGATATTACTGTGAATTCAATGCTTAATCTAGCATTACTATTATAGTTTGTGTTGATATTTTAATTGTGCTATTCCATGGATGTTCGTAAGTTGGAATACCTGTACCAAACTATATCTATATGTATCTTATACTATTGTTAATATTTGTTTATGATCTATGCTATTATTTCATTTATATTTAATATGTATATTGCTTGAATGTCTGTACTCTACCGCCAATCGCCGGCCACACATCATAACCTCAATTATAATTAATAAAAATAAATTAAGAAATACCAGGGACACAACCCTGTTAAATCCTCATCATGTAAGATAGCTCGACTGTCAGTTGATGTTTGATACAAATGTAATAACTACCATTATCATGGAGTTACTGCTTCTCCTTGCCTTTGTCGGCAAATAAAAGCTATTATGATGTGTCGCTCAAGGACGATGCTGCGAAAGACAAACTCTATTGGCTCTAAGACCTTTTTGTTTTAACTCTTAATTGAAGGTCCTTGTCTTTGGCTGTCACCATCCGTGGCTATCAACCATCTTTACTCCGTACCCAATCCTTGAGGCACCCAATCCCTGATGTCAGTCATCGCCGACACCAGAACCTTCCTGTCAGCCCATAACTACAACACACTGTTGTGAAGTCCAGAAAACCCTGCAAGCAGGAGCCAACCCTGGAACTAGCTGATACATTTGCCTCAATCAAGCAAGCCGGCTGGATAAAGATAAGCCAAACGGGCTTATACCATTTTCAAATGTATTTTCCACAGACACAAATGATTACAAACTAAATAAATCAATCAATCATAAATAAATCAATAAATAAATCAATAGATAAATAAATAATAAATTAGATCCACTCAATTCGAGCGATTCTTCCTGATATTAAATAAATACTTATTCTTTCTATCTTTTCTTGTAACAATTAATTAAACTTTATGTATAGAATGGTTATTATTGTATTGGGCGTTACTATTGTCTTGACTCACTTGTTATTAATACAATTAAGTTATAAGGGACCCTAAGGCAATTCCTAATCACCCCTAGATTAAACCCGAGCCGTTTGTGGTATAGGTTGAGTGGCGCAGCTGGTAACGAGAGCCATAGCGCGCATACTAGTTCGAATCCAGACCATTGAGCTATCGGTTGGACTCGATCCCACAAAAATAACACACCTCTGAGCCACGCTGCCTCCCCTTCTTTTATTTTAAAGGGGGTTAAAAAAAAAGGATG
Source organism: Berghia stephanieae (assembly GCF_034508935.2). Taxonomy (NCBI): domain Eukaryota; kingdom Metazoa; phylum Mollusca; class Gastropoda; order Nudibranchia; family Aeolidiidae; genus Berghia; species Berghia stephanieae. The sequence goes on along the minus strand of NC_088368.1, from coordinate 8,971,407 downwards.
TAAGAGAAAGCATATACCAATGAACGTTGAGTGTTTGTTTTTCCAACCGTTTGAAACGCGTCTTTAGACCAGTTCTCTTGTCAGTATCTATGTATTTAACGCAATGAATGAAATAGTGTGATATCAGGGAATGATTGTAAAGCGCATTTGGGCACTATTCGTGGATACCGTAACTGTTGCTGCTCGGAGATCAAAGAAATAAATAACAATGAGAAATTGAATGTAAGCTTCAATTTAATATGCGAAAACAGATAAGATGAACGTTTCGGGTTTCCTCTTTAGAAACAAAACAGGATGAATGAAGCACTACAGACGAATGAGATTTATCATGACGTCAACCGTTTTCCTTCTATATTCAGCTTTTGTTTTTTAAAAACTTATTTCATACATAATACCAATTTGAATCGACGGGCCACATATGACTGGTCATCGCATGGAATTTCTATCCAGTGTCCTTTGTTTTACGTGACCTAGGTGATGTAAGAGGATAAACGTATTCCCCTGGTATCTCCAGTCATGTCAACGGTAAATTATCACCATTTTCTTCGCACATTGACAGAAAGCTTTTTATTCCACCCTCACCCTGTAAATGGGGGGCGAAGTGGCCGAGTGGTTAAGGCATTGCACTGTGATCCGGATGACCCAGGTTCGAGCCCCGCTTCAGGCACTTTCGTTTTTTCCCCCTTGAGCAAGATTATTACCCCCCAATTTGCTCACTTGGACAACTTGGGTGATTCCTGTTGGCATCAGACATCTTGTTTGATGAGTTATCTATATTCCTTCGTGGAATGCCTAGACGACGATATTTTATGATATCGTGGGGCAAAAGGCATAATTTCTTTTCACCCTATAAATAGTAACGCGTAATGATATCATGTTTACAATAATAATTTGTGACGTCAGATTATCAAGCGTAAATTTAACTAAAAATTAGATTCTTTAAAAAAAAGTATCATTTGAGTGGGGTTTTTTTTTTGTGTGTGCTGCTATGTGGTCTTGTGGTATGACACTCGCATTCGGATCGGAAAGTCCTGGGTTTGGGCCTCACTCGGCGCACAGTTGAGTCCTTGGAAAAGGCTCTTTACTCCACATTCTCTCACCGTACTCATGTGTGAACAGCGTTAATAGCGATGTCTCCGTCGGTAAAAAAAATTGTACTATCGCTTAATTAACAAAGGTCATGTCTCAATCTACATGTTACGTGTTGCTGTTGGTCAGGGACCCTTTGTAAAGCGCGTTGATTACGTTTAGTGAATATTGCACTATATAAAAGCTCAAGTGTGTTTTGTTTTTGTTAACCTGCATTTTTCTTTCTGTTCTATCTGGCGATGTTTCATACAGACCTTTTAAGACTTTTATCTTACACCAGCATCTGCTCTCTAATTTGTTATTTTGATATCATTAAGTCAAGTTAGTTGTGGCGACAATATTGTGTCAATGCAATAAATTGCTTTTTCTCTTTCTTATTATGACGGTGCTCTTACTACGCACGATATAGGCTATAGATAGAATGCGCTTGGCCAAGGAGTTCACAACATTGCCATCCGGAAGTATAACGGACCAACACACAAACTCTGTGTAACCATGAACTTTTATAGTCTGGTTAATACAGTTTAGTGAGAACAACTCACAAACGCGGATGGCAAAAACAATAACAAAGACCTGAGTGACGTCATCTGCATACTATCTATTGTTACTCCAAACAATCTGCGTTAGGTAGAGATAATTAATCTCAGCGTGCATTGGGGCTCGTGAGTGCTCAGTTGATAGAGCATTCGCTTCACATTAGATATAAAAATATTTCCCCACAGATTCTCAAAGTGTTTTAAAGTAGAGGCTTTAACTCACTCAATCCTAGAGATTTTTGCTACTTTTCTAAATTGGAAGAAAAAAAAATTAACATGAGCATGCACATAGTTAGTTTTAATCAACTACCATTAAAATGTAAACCTTAAGGACATGAGGTTTGATAATATGCCTATAATTTGTCTAAATGTAATAAATGGGCACGGGGCAATGCTATCTATACACATGCCGACTCGTCGGGAATCTGGCGTGAAAACTAGAAGGCCCACGAGTCCCGCTGATAGCACTTAACTCTCTCTCTCTCTCTCTCTCTCTCTCTCTCTCTCTCTCTCTCTCTCTCTCTCTCTCTCTCTCTCTCTCTCCCTCCCTCCCCTCTCTCTCTCTCTCTCTCTCTCTCTCTCTCTCTCAAACTTCTACATTTAATGAAAATCAAACGTTGAACACATAAAATAAGATTTGCAAGCAAAAAGTGCAATTGAAGTTTATTTTATAAAAATATATGATAATAATTTTTGAATGGAAGTGATAGTACAAGCGATGATGATGATGATGATGATGATGATGATGATGATGATGATGATGATGATGATGATGATGATGATGATGATGATGATGATGATGATAATAATAATAATAGTTTTTTTACAGAGTGGGAGAGAGAGAGAGAGAGAGAGAGAGGGAGAGAGAGAGAGGGAGAGAGAGAGAGAGAGAGAGAGAGAGAGAGAGAGAGGGAGAGAGAGAGAGAGAGAGAGGGAGAGAGAGAGAGAGAGAGGAGAGAGAGGAGAGAGAGAGAGAGAGAGAGAGAGAGAGAGATCAAAAGAAATGATGGTATCAGCGACGAATATGATGATGATAATAATAATAGTTTGTTTGTATTTTACAATGTTTCAAATTAGTTAATACGTAGGCAACGGCAGGTCAATAATTGGTTCAGTTTCATACAGAGAATATTAATAATAGATGTACAACAATTTATTGAATTAGTATATAATTACTTGATATCAAGATGGCGATGATGACGATGGTAATGAGAATGATGAATTTAACTTCTTTCAAATAAAAGTCATACAATAATTATACACACACACACACACACACACACACACACTATATTTATATACAAAGACTATAAATACATTAAATAAGACTAACTACACAAATACGAGTATATTTAATACTCAAGAAAGGGGCGTAAAAGGATGATGATGATGATATTGGTGATAAAGAGTAGGAAGAGGAGGATGAGATTGATGATGATAATATATAAATAGACACACACACACACACACACACACAAACACTCACACACACATTATATTTATATACAAATATTATAAATACATTAAATAAGACTACACAAATATATTTTAATACTCAAGAAAGGGGTGTATAAGGATGATGATGATGATGAGATGATGAGAATTGATGATGATGATGAAATGATAAAGAGAGGATGAGATTGATGATGATAATATTCAAAATAACAACACACACACAAAGCACAACACCACACGCAATTATTTTATATACAATATAAATACATTAATAAGACTACTACAGAAATATATTTAATACTCAAGAAAGGGTGTATAAGAATGATGATGATGATGATGATGATGATGATGTGATGATGATGATGATGATGATGATGATGATATATGATGATGAAAATTAGGAAGAGGAGGATGACATTGATGATGATAATATTCAAAATAGATTTTGTATGATGACCAAGCTCATTTCTTTATAAAACTTATTTAAAGTGACAATATAAACACATTGCTATAGATAAGATTGCATAAATTTGAAGAACAATTCTCATTTATGTCCCCTACAGATGACACAGCAGAAATATGAGAATATGATTGACACAAAAAGCTGCTTCAATAGCAATATGAATAAAAAAAGCTAGTGGTGGTGACGATGTTGAAGAAAATTGATAATATACGTTGGTGAGGTTGATGGTTGTGGTAGTGAAGATAATGGTGCTGGTGATGATACTGGTGAAACGATGATGGTGATAGATAATGACGATTATGATGAAGGTGAAGTTGGTGATGACATTGATGATGGTGTCGACAATAAAGCTGGGGTTGGTAGATAATGGAGATATAATGAAGATGAAGATGATATTAGTGGTGATGGCAATAAAGATGATGCTGTTAGATAATGACAATGGTAAAGAAGGTGAACGTAATAAAGACGATGCTGATAGATAATGACAATAATGATGAAGGTGAAAATAATGGTGATATTAATGCTTGTGATGACAATAATGATGACACTGATAAATAGTGACGTAGACTACGAATGAAGATGATAATAATGATGCTAATAATTTAAATAGGATGGTGGCGGTAGTGGTGGTGAATAAAGATGGATATGATGATGATCGCAAAGACTATTATGCTGGTAGTGATGGAAAATGATGATGATGATGATGATGATGATGATGATGATGATGATGATGATGATGATGATGAAGGTGAAGATGATGATGATATTGATGGTGGTGAGGGCAATAAAGATGATACTGATATATTAATGACAATGATGAAGAAAGTGAAGGTGATTGCGGTGATTACTGATGCTAATATATATTGACAATAATGATTCTGATAGATAATGACAAAGATGATGATAATGATAATGATGATGATGGTGGTGGTGGTGGGGGAAGTAGTGGTGGTGAATGAAGATGAATATAATGATGGTTGCAAAGACGGTGATGTTGGCAGTGGTGGGACTGATGATGATGCTGATGATGTTGATGATGCTGATGATGATGATGATGATAATGAGGATGATAAATGGATATCCACAGAGAAATAGAGCTGATATAATAATTACTGTGACCTCAGTTTGTTCATCTTCCTTTATCCGACTGCTTCTTCGAATTGAAAATTGAAAATCTCTTCTTAAATATATTGGACAGGCATAGAATAGCCTTTACAGGAACACACACATCGATTGCAAATGTCTCTGCAAAATTGCCAAGAATTACGGCTAATCTTGCCCTACATATTTTTGATTTATTGTTAACAAAGAAACAATATGAAAGGAGTGAAAATTCTAAAAACAACTCGCACAGTGAAGATAAACCATCCCTGTCCCTAGAATTAAAATACTCTGTTAACTCAGAGTTTGGCACAACACACGCTCTGCTTCGTAGTTCCTGCTGTTGGAAAAATTTAGAATAGATGGTGAAATCTGCTACATTTTTGGTTTGTCGTGTAATTTTTCCCAGGGTGGACTTAGAAGGGAGATAAAGGTGACCACGTAAAGAAGAATATAGCACTCTTGACCTCGTGGACCACGAAAAAGCAAGAATTAAATCATCTGGAAAGTAAATCCGTTGATTTTTCTTAGCATTCAGGAGCTGAATCTGGCGTTCTATAAATTTCTGGATAGCCTTAGACTTCTCTAATGAGGATTCATTTTCTTCATCTGCAATGAAAAAAAAAGTAGAAGATAATGAAATAGACGATACATGATTGGAAACAATGAATTTTATTTTTAAAATGCATTTCAAAATTTTAATTTCGTGAATCTATAACGAATCAAAAACAACAGCAACACAACAAGGGTAATAGTTCTTCTTATCATCATCATCATCATCATCATCATCATCATCATCATCATCATCATCATCATCATCATCATCATCATCAACATCATTATTATCATTATCATTATTGTTATTATTATTATTATTATTATTATTATTATTATTATTATTATTATTATTATTATTATTATTATTATTATTATTATTATTATGTTCACGTTGATAATAAAACTGACGCTAACGCATTTAAAAATTAAAATAGTAGGTTAACTCACCTTCTAGTTGGGAGTCCAGTGTGTAGAATCGAAGTATTTCTGTAAGTTCACTCCAACGCTTTAAGGTTCCATCTGAGAAAGTCTGGTGTTGGCTTTGTTTAATTCCAAATAAACCCTCATATTGAATTGACCTGATGCTGTGATCATCGTTCACCTCTTTAACTGTAAAGTAGATACTAAATGAGTGGACCATACCGATCCTAGCACGGCTATGAAGACTAAACTCAGAATCTGAAGACAGTCCAACAACACCATTAGAGGAAATCTCTTGAACAAAATAATCTTTAAAGTTTTTTCCCAACTCATTTTCTGTATTTTCAAGTAAATCTTTCTTAAGAAAAATTGATAACTCATCAATATCCTGAAGCCTGTCTCTAAATTCACTTGTCGAATTTAATGTCTGACGAGATGGTGCTGTTTTTCGCAAACAAGAAGGGGGTATTGTATTTAGCCATTTATTTGGAGGAATAGCAGGTGAAGGATACCTTGATTTCCGTCTCATAGGAGCATCATGATGCCAATGATTGGCACAGATACCCATATAGTCTGCAACATCGCTCGAATCGATATTATTTGGCAGTGCACTAATCCATATTTGTCTCTCAATTGGATCCGAATGAAATTTATATATAGTTGTCTTTTCGCCATGTCTATAATTTGAAGTGCAATCAAAAACAACATTTTCGAGGCATTTTCGGTTATTATTGATAAAAAAATAATGATAAAATGTTTATTATTTGCTTAAAATGCATTGCCGAATCCATTGTACAGGGAAAATGAGCAATAAACAACGGCAATTCACAACTACAACAAAACTTAATGGTCACTCCATGAAAATGAACAACAGAATAAGGGCGATTCACAACTACAAGTGGTCAATATGTACAAGCAAGACTGAATTCTTAAAAGTGTGACATATGGCACTACTTGACCTAGGTGATGCTAAGTGTGTGTATGTGTGTGTGTGTGTGTGTGTGTGTGTATGCGCGTGCGTTTTAGTCTTAAAACTCTAGATAGCTTTGGTATGCGTACGAGCGTGTTTGAGTAATGTAATTAATGCCATCTCATGCAGGTAACCGAGGTAACTCAACTCTCGCCCCTTCCCCCAGTTAAAAAAAACCATGGGCCTTCCAGATTTTTTTGGCCACGGTCGCTCGAACTGCACGTCTCTAGAGTGCTATGGCACGGGGTTAAATTAACTCGGGTAAACTACGGATATAGACGGTTTAGGGTTGAGTGAGTTAAGAGAATCTCAAGTAGCACATTGACGAGTTTGTGGACATCTCCGTCACTTTCAATAGTATTCCTAATGTTTTAGCCAAAGCAACGTACTCCGCCATTCTCTAAAACAACACATTCAAAACATATAAATGGTCAGAAAATGCGTCCTTTTTAAATAGATAGCTATCAATCGATTGAAATGACTCATTTATTTTGTCAAGATCTTTCAAACCTGGGTTCTCGGTCATTTTAATTGATCAATATTTAAAGGACGATTTTTTTTGGCCAAAATTTTATTGATGTGTAGGGTTCAGAGCACGAGAGTGTTGTGAGACGCTTACAAAAGACATATCAAAGTAATTTGTTAAGTCGTTGCTTTTGTCATATTTATTTTTTTGTTTGTTTTTATGTTGGGGGGGGGGGGGGTTTACAAACAATATATTCACAATGCGACGTTAACACAGTAAGCAGGTCTGATCATCGAGCGCAGTTATGAGCTTATTTTAACATTGTTGAAATGGAAATACGATCTTGCGTTAGTTTGACAGTATTTCACTTTCAACAATGAGACCATAACTATTTGCGTGTCGTTGTCAGATGGACAACAAATATACAAAATATAAATGTATTTTCTTCATATTTACAAACACAAGACACTTCATTCCTTTACAAGGTGCACATTATGACGTAGTTGAAAGTAGTAAGTCATTTGTAGCACAGACAACATGGTAAGAGAGAAAGGGAGTTATGAAATAGCAGTTTTCAAGTCGGACAAACATTAATGTGATCCATCCTCTCAAAATGGTATTATTTCCATCTAAATCAAAAAGAAAGGCATTAACACATAACAACTCTTCATTTCATAAATTATCTTTGTTAAATAATTTTTGATTCATATTTCTAATAGTCCCATATAGACCGGTTTCAAAAAGTTATATTTAGGAACAGAACACAGCCACATTGCGTGGCAACTGTTGTAAACAAAACGTCCCAGATTTTTTTCTTTTACCCTTTTACAGAGAAATGAATTAATTTTTTCTGGTCAAACGTTTTGAAATGTGCTTTTTGAAAGTACAAGATTATTCATCAACCTGGCAGCAATCACCAGTGATAAAAGAAATGAGCAAAAGGGATTTTCGGGCTCACCAGATTCTTGTCAAGTCAAGAAATTTAAAGCTGAATAAAGACTTTTCTTAAATCCAAATGAAATTTTAAGTTTTAAAATATCATAATGATGATTACCTAAATAAATCAAACATGGATAGCTCATACGGTAGAGTCACGATCTCTCCGGCCAGGCAGAGTTGTCGTACCAGTAAGGTCGCACTTCTCTATTGTCTTCTGACACTTTCCTATTCACTTCGTTTCTTGTTATTATCAACATAAGTGCCCGCCCCACTCACTTTTCGGAATCCATTATTATACCGTTTAGGGGCCTTGGGGTTTTTTTTTGATGGAATTAAATTTATAGTATAGATAGATGTCCTTTTCTGAAAATTAAGATCTGAAAAACTGTGAATGAAACAGTGCCAGACAAAGAAGAGAGAAAAATACAAGAAAGAAAAACAGTCCCCCAAAAATCAACATGCTTGACTAGGGATCGAACCTGAGACCTCCTAATTACCGAGGTAATACACACGTTTACAGAACAGTATCTTATACTAGTGCCTATAAATTTGCCACTTTGATATTGTTCTAAAAATAACTAATAAAACGTTGCACAACCAGTGATGTTGTTGGATGAATCTTAATTTGTTTTTTAAAAGAACGTTTAGAGACCTTAGGTGAAGAAGAACTAACAGCCTATTCAATCTTTTCTTCGTTAAAATTGAAAAGAAAAAAATCATTTTCACCAATTTTCAAAACTATTTTGCGATTAGCCTCTCCTTACGGACAATTTTCAGGACTTTTCCAGAGATGCCATACTTAACCAACAAAAAATTAGATTTTTTTAGTACAGACTATACAGAATTTGTGCAACAAATCAAGCTTTTTAAAACCATATCAAAGTCTTTTATTATGATGTAGAATACAAATTCGGAATAAGAAAAATCTTCATTGTATGATAACAAATTAAAAGTGACAATGTTCCTGTAGTTGGTAAGGAGAGAGTTAAAACAATATGTATATCTAATTTTAGCACCTTGGCGGGTAACAATCTTTTTAAGCATCAGTTGTTGCCTTTTGCACTTCTGTGCTGTCTTTATTGCTTCTTGTACTTTTTATTGGGGGCAATACAGGCAGGGAGGAAACTGCAAACTTTTCATTCGGAAATCTTCGAGAAGAGTTTGAACTACGTTGATCCTGTGATGAACAACATGACTCGGAGAGATCTGACGGATAGCATACTCTTGATGTAAGACCATCTGAAGTGCCGCAATCCAATGACAAATTACGATGATGCAATCTGGGTTTTGTTGGTACGTTGTTTAAAGAATTGGAGCGGCGAGTAAGGTTACTTTTCAAGTTATTATCAAAAAGGCTTTTATTCTCTATGTTTGGTTTTGAAACACATAATTTGCTTTTCTCGTGATCCATTAAATTTTTTGTTGTGATCTGATCAACATGAAATTCATCTTCAAGCTGATCGAGTTGAGCATGTGATAATGATGTTAGTTTCGAACATGTTTCACGTGACTTGCGGTTATCACATTTATTGATAATATCTTTTATATTTTCATGTTTTCGTAATAATTCTTCATCGCTTTCGGGAATTGTGAATTCACTTGATGACGTATTGCATGGCCAATCCAATTTTGGCCATGTTTTCCAACTGTCATTGAATAATTTTCTCTTTACCACGTTGCAATGGCTAAAAGATCTTAGGACTGGTTTGGCTGGTTCACAGACTTTGGCATCAAAACTTTGGAGCAAAACGTTGTCGTTCTCACTGAAAATAGAATGAAATGTTCCCACTTCTTTTTGGGTCTCGCAAACATTTTCCAACATACTTACTCTTTCTGTAACGCCTGTCTTCTGTGCAAAGGCAAGTGAAGACGGTTTGCATTGGAATGTGTGAGCGTTTACGTCTCCTCCTTCTGTAGAATTTAAAATGGTATTTTTTAGTGGGTGTTTATTGTTTTGGAAACTTTGGTCTTGAGCATCTTGAAGTAAATTCACAAATTTATCTAAATGACTCTCATTTCCTTGGGATCTCTGTAGAATATCTTTCTGAAGATTATCATTTTTTATGGGAGACCTATTTAAAACATCTTTCTCCGTAAAACCATCGCTTTCATAAAAATCCTTTGGCACACTGGACAGAAAGTTATTGAGCGACTCGTGTGAATTAGGTAGGTCGATGGTTTGATACCTATTTAGCGTCTTTTTCTTTTGTTTCGAAGGATTGTGAGACCCGGGATAAAGGTAACAGCTCCGTGTGCGTCGAAGAAGTTTGTATCGCTTTGAAGCTGTGACCAGAGATGGGTTTTGTTTGATTGAGCTAGTTGGGTATCTTTCCTTACCAACGTCAGATGAGGCCTGGGCCATTCTTTGTTTTGGCGAGTGGTAGATAGGTTTGTTTAAATCTGGTGAATTATTCTTGGCCTCGTCCAGTACGTTGTCTTTGTCACGCAAAACAACATCAATTCGAAGCTGTAGACCCTCTAGCAGAGAGGAAACATCAGTCTTGTACTCGACAATGTTTGATGATTTCCTAAGGGTAGGTTTTAAATTTCTTCCATTAACGACGGAACTCGGCATGTCCTTAGAACAGTGAGGTTTTGACTCGGATTCAGTGTTCACAGTCTGCAAATCTGATGTTGGTTGCAGTTTGAGTGATGATGGTTCATCTGTCGTGTCATTGTGATATTTTGATGTTGCCGAAGACAGTCTTTCAAATTCCATTTCATTTAAATTCATCGCATTCATCTCATTACTTACTGATCGTTTGCGAACATTTTCTAACGTCCTTGCTCGTTTTAGCATTCGTTTGGTTTTATTTGAAATCATAATTTCCCAGAATCTTCTTTTCTGACCTTCTGTGTCAAACTAACTACTTCTCGCTTTTATTTTAAATCACACTAGAAGACTTCTGGTGCAGAAATCGTCAATGGGTGGGTAAGAAATCAGTACATCTCCCTCCGGGTCACATTTGAATCTCAATTCACAATGATGAATAAATGCTTTTGGTTTGTGGAGAACCTGGGGACATAAAATCATAATATGGAGACTGTATTATTATGACTTTAAATACGTGTATACCTGGTTAGTCTGCTTCATTTTCTCTCAGATTTATCTTATTGGAATAGACAAATGTAGACAAATTCCCCGTTGAGGATGAGTAAAAGGAACTTTGTTTACTTTATTCATTTATCATCAGGTGTCTCAGCGGTATGGCCTTTGCTTCGTTCCCGATAGATACCAAGTTCGGCGACCCGCCGCGCAAATCATCTCGCTCTAGCTTACTTTGCAGCGCTGTATACGCTTCAACAGTCGTAACGTCACTTCCCTCGTATTGACGCATGTTTACTTAGTAATTGGCTCTAAACTATCGGAACAATGGCGTACGACCTTATGAAATATTTCTCCGACGAGCATAAACGCGTATTCAGAGGTAAAAAATACATTATAAATCTGATCATGTTTTGACTTTTACACATTCTGATCACAAGACATAATATGAAAAGTTCTAGTCAGCATGAAGAATAAAAAGTACCGATTTTCTTTGTTTAGAACCACGATAGTCGCCGTAGCTGGGCGACGTGACATAAGACTATTGAATCCAATTACGGCTGATGACTGGGTAATTCCAGTTTTTCCTTGCAACAGACCATTAAGACAAATTTATTCTTATGGATGAAAAAGGGAAATTATTTTTTAAAAATCTAAATATTAATTTATCAAGTAACGCTAGAAAGAGCAGGAAAAGGAACATAATTCCATGAGCCCGTGTTTGATTTATTAATTTAATCAGATTATTACAGACTATATGTTTA
>NC_088368.1:8929600-8952100 GCF_034508935.2 Berghia stephanieae | reverse complement strand
CGTCTCTATTTATGGTTACTGGAAAATCTGCACTACAGCCATTATGACGTCATCATCATCATCATCATTGCCTTTTTCACCCTGGGTCAGGGTATAGGCCACAGACAAACAGTTTCCATCCTTCTCTATCCTGAGCCAACTTTTTTATCTCATTCCAGGTCTTACCACTTCTCTGTATATCAGCTTCTTTCCTTTCGGCTTTGTCTGTTGTCCTTCATAAATTCTGTAATTCCAGAAACTCTTCGGTCGCCCAAGCTAAAAAAAGGATTTAGTTTGTCTGTGTTTCTGTAACGGTTTGAGTTTAACGGAAAGGGGTGTTAACCCTTTGCCAACCCCCAACCTGGAGGACCAGGTGACTCAAAGATGGGGGAATCACACACCATTAGTCGCCTTTTACGACACGCTGGCTTGGCGTTGGGCTATTCTTGACCCTCTCAGTTGAGGGACCCCGGACACCACACGGGGTCATTATGACGTACATTGTTGACAAAACACCATTTTCTCATTTGTAACTATAATTACTCACTCAATCCTCGCCATGGTGTTCTCGGTCAACACTTGTTGTTGTCTTCAGGCGGATGCCTTGTGCTTTTAAACAGTTAACTATCGTACTCTGGAAAAATATGCATTTAAAATTTTGAGCAGAAAACTCGTCCTTCGAATATCGATCGATTTAAATAACTCTCCTCTTGGGGGAAAAACCTCTCAAACCTCGACCAGGTTTTAAGAGTTTTTGTCAAGATGAAGGTCATTTAAATCGATCGATATTTGTAGGACGAGTTTGTTGGCCAAATTTTATAATTCGTGTTTTGTCATAGTATGGCGGTGAACTGGTTAAATATGACTTAATAACAGATTGACGCCGATTGTCACATCTTTACCATAAAACTAAAACTTCATAAATGGAGAAATTGGTTACAATGAATATTATGTGGTCTTGTGGTATGACACTCGCCTTCGGATCAGAAAGTCCAGGGGTCCAGTCGCGCTCTGTACGGCGTGTAGTTGAGTCCTTTGAAAAGGCTCTTTACTCTCATTCTCTCACGGTTCTCTCGTGTTAAATAAGTACCTGGCCGAGAACAGTGTTGTCCAAGTCGAGAAAAAAAGAATTGATATTGCATAACATGTGTCCTATCTCATCCTTCGTGTTAAGTGTTGTGTTGGCTACGGCCCCATTGTAAAGCGCTTTGAGCACGTTTAGTGGATATTACTCTATATAAAAGCTCACTTTTTTTTTTTCGTTTGTTTATATAAAAGCTCACTTTTTTTTCGTTTGTTTTTTTTATTTTTTAGATTAACTTTCTCGTGACCGTCCTTTTTAACCGAAATGTCATACCTACCCAACAAAGATATGAAAAAGGGTGTATGAAACAGTGACTAACAAAGCATTAAAGGAAAATACAAGAAAAAATAAACATCCCAAAAGGATCAGCTGCCATCTTTTGGGGTGGTATTTTTTCTTGTATTTTTCTCCCTCGCTGTGTCTGGCACTGTTTCATACACTCTTTATCAGATCTTTTCCTTACACAGTGACTGTTGCTTAATTTGTCACTTACGAGTCCTAACCAACACATACATTGTTTTTTTTTAACAGTCAAAATCAAAAGCAATATCTACAAACCATACATAATTTTGCTTCGCTTTACAAAAAATTATTAAGTTCTTATAACTATGATAAAGATTTTGTTCTCTATTAAACACATTGTATTTTAAACATAGCATTTTTTAAAATTTACGACAAACAGTGCATTTTTTCTCCTCTGAGCCGTATGGCTGGTACCGATGTGCACTTATTTGCAGGTCTGATAACCCAATCCTTATTTCATTTTTGTAATGGAAATCTCAAAATATAACGCAAAATATTGTCCATCTCACCAATGTTAAACCAGGCCCATAAGTGGGTTCGGATGTCAGATCTCATATATGTACACGTCGGTTGGTACCGACAAATATTATTGTTTCATTTTTTTCAGTCAGTTTTTGACACGCCTGTCAGATGAAGATTATTGATTTTCTGTTTGGATACGATGTCGACATTATTTTACTGTTGTCAGTTTGGGATTTTAACCAGTTAACTATATATACTCTGGAAAGACATGTATTTAAAATTTTGCCAGAAACTCGTCCTTCAATTATCGATCGATTTAAATGAACCTTATCTTGGCAAATGCTCTCAAACCTGGGACTACATACCTGTATCTTCGTGAATTGGCTATAAAACCCTTTTACTATAAATCGCTTTGAGCAGGTTTAATGGATATTACGCTGTAAATGTTCGAGTTAGAATATGTCTACAAAATACAACTTAGATCTACGATAAGAAAAGGAACGCAAGATTCATACATTTTGTTTGTGTTTAACCTTCTCCTTACCACCTGCATCAAAATCGTCACATTTGTTACGACACAATTTACATTTTTTTTTTTTTTATTCAGATTTATTTTGTACATCACAAACTTTGAAGAATGATCTTTGTTTAATTAATAAGTTGCTTTGTAGAGAGCTTGGTTGTGTTTAAAAAAAACAATTGTTCTGCTAGGTTAGCCTGCCATTTTTTTGGGAAATACTGAAAATGATCGGTAAGGAGAGAGTTAAATAGTAAAAGATCCTATTATATAACTTGTGGCTTTTATTTTCGCATTGGTAATTAGACAGGGTAGTAAATGAATCATTTCCACATCGATGTGAATGTGAAATGTTAGTCGGCCATTTGCTTTAACTGATCCTGGATGAAGTCGATGTTTATTCTCTTATCCCCCTGCCTAGCCAGTAGTGATTGGGTAGATAGGTCTGTTAGACTTGACGGAAAGTAGCAAGCAATTGGTATTATCCGTTTAACGCTATAGAAACAGGGATAAATTCTGTCTCCATGGGCCCTGTGGCTTCTGAATGAGTACTGCATTTGACCTAAAAAAATAGAGTATACTCAAAAATTGAAATATGAACCAGCATTTTTTAAAAAGTTCCTATAGTTGTTTAGCCCTTTTCTCCATCTTATATCCGGCATTAAAGGACTCAGTGGCCAGTCAATTAACGAACAGGAAGTTGCAGAATAGAAACCAAACACAGGTAAATGGATGTAATCACTGGGAGGCGAAAGCTCATGGATTTGACAGGTACATATTATTTGAAATTAAAAGACCTATTTCATTCATTCATGTATACGCGCGAAGTCCCAGGTTTGAGAGATTGTGCCCAGATGAGGGTCAATTAATAAATCGATATTTGAAGGACGAGTTTTCTGGCCAAATTTTTTAATTTGTTTTTTTTTTTTTTTTTCCAGAATACGGCACTGATGTTGTTCTCTCAAGTCTTGGCCTGACCTAATTTTCCTTGACAGGTCACAGGTCAACCACTCGAAGTAGTACAAACAAACAGTGAGTGGTAAACAGGGTGGCAGAAGAATAGTAGTAAGAACAATGTCTCCAGTATTATATTATTTACTCTATTTGCTTACGATATTGTACCAACTTCCGTCAACGGGGTGGAGAGTGGAAGGTCAAAGGTGACAAGCCCCTGACCAACTTTTTATTTTTCCCAATATCGTAAATAACGATATTGTAAACATGTTTTTTACTCATACAATAATGTGCCATAAGTGAAAAAGAGAAATGGGAAAACTTAATTCCTCGCTTAGCATGTTTATAGCGTTTAAGTTTAAATCTAAATTTGGGTACTACCGACGTGCACTTATTTGCAGGTCTGATAACCTAAAATGGTTATGTTCCATTGTTGTAATGGAAATAATCTCTAACCAACACAAAATAATTACCATGACAACAATAGAATAACAAGTCCATAATTACGTCGGCTTATCAGATCTGCAAGTCATGGGAACGCCGGGTACGACAGAAGGTTGAATAAGATGTTGATGTGATTTGAATAAAAAGAAAGTTAAGAGACATTTATTTTGTAATTCAATTTTGACAACTTATAAATGTCATCCGTACAAACATATTAGACGTCTACTATAGACAATAATTTTGTGATAAGAAATATATCAATTATTTTAGATAATGTATTTGAAGCTGCACAGAAAGGGTTGTTTTGGTAACATTTGACACTTTGAAAAACTGAAAGAATTTCGTTTTCATTATTTTCCCTCTCCCCCTCTCCCCCTCTCTGACTGACTCTCTCTCTCTCTCTCTCTCTCTCTCTCTCTGTGTGTGTGTGTGTGTGTGTGTGTGTGTGTGTGTGTGTGTGTGTGTAGGCTGGTCTGTTTCGGGAGGGGGGTGGGGAGTTGAATAATGAAAAATTATCTTTAAAAATGAATATAATCTATATTACCTTTCCATGTGCTCGAGGTCATCGGTCACATTGCAAAGTGTGCCCAAAATGACCCACAAAGTGAAAAGTGTTCACAGTTTGAGAATATCCGACGTCATTATTGGCCGTTTTGCTCAGCATGACTCATGGGAATGTTTACAACTTTCATAAACAAAGCAGCGTGTTTACAACAACAATCATGTGATCGATGTCTAGGTTGGACGAAAACATGAATATAGTCTAGCAGGAACGGGAAAGATTGAATAACATCTCAAAGGGATGACAAAGTTTGCACTAAATTGTCAACTTTGTCGAATCTTTTTTTCTTCTTTCTTTGACTCGTTAAAACGCTATTAAAGCTTGACTTTTAACACCAGCCAAACAGAGCCTGTTTTTTTTGTGTGGGTATTTGATTATTTTTATTATTTAAAGAGAAACGGATGGAAAAGAAATCCTTCAATAATTTTACTTTTTCTAAACTTACAAAATATTGATGTTTTTTATGTTGAATGCCACGAAAATTACCTTTTGGCAAAGCTTCAGAAGAGTTCAATTTGCATTAATAAATGTTCATTTCAATTTGCATTGATAATGTTTCAGTTTGCATTAATAAAATTTCATTTCAATATACATCGATAAAGTTTCAAATTACATTCATAAAGTTCAATTTACACTGATAAATTTTCAATGTACATCAATAGAATTTTTAAAAAGGAGAATAGAATCCTATAAATTTTATATAACCGTATATGGATACATACATATTTTTAAAGCACTACTAGTTAGTTAGTTACACCGTACTCAGGTGTAAAATGAGTACCTGGTCGTTAACAGCGTTGTCTCTGTCGGAAAAAATTGTAATATCGCCTAACAGACAGCATGCCTAGTTCTACATGTAAAATGTTGCTGTTGGTCAGGGACCCCTTGTAAAGCGATTTGAGCACATTAAGTGGATATTGAGCTATATAAAAACTTAAGTTTAAGTTTATTTAGATGTGACTTAGTAAAGAACTCAAGACAAGGAGCCTAGGGGGATAAGAGTGGATGAAATCCGGACAGATATCGACGGATGCAAAGAATGTCAGTAGCCACCACCAGAAATTGGACTAACCGAGACTGTAACGAGATGGGCAGACAACTCCGTTCCTAGATGGACATTACCTATGTCCACATTCAGTGTACGATTCTACTTTAAAGAAACCTTCAGGATCGGAAGACTCTCGCCAAAAATTTACACTCCCGTCGGCGTCTTACGGTTCACGAGGAACGAAGTATAGGCATTAACTCTTTCCGTTCTAAGGCTATAATATTCGCATTTACGTCAGAAAATGGCCGACACCTGATTGAGGCAGCATGAGAATGACAAGCTAAGACAAAGCAACATTCGAATTCGGCGCAAAATCTCAATTAAAATGCTCACCTATGGCCCATTGAATGTTCTGATGAAAGAAATGATTCCATTGGTTCAATTTATAATACTTTTGTAGAAAGTAGAATTGAATTACATTATTGTTTTGCCTTTCAAGACCGGCCGCACTGTGAGGACATTGGCCAGTAGAACAGATTCTGCTCTGACCGCACAGTGCAACTAATGGCGCTGAAAGAGTTAAATCGCCCCAACTAGCGGCTAACCTCTGTGAGGTGTAATGGTAAAACGTCTGACCGGTAATCAAGCAGTCTTAGGTTAGATACCCAGTCGATAACGGCTGATTTTTTGGGGGAGGATAGTTTTTTTTTCCTTGTATTTTTTCTTTCTTGCTTTGTCTTGTACAGCTCCAGACATACTATTTTTTCAGATCACGAGGAACGAAGAGGATCAAGGATGATGATTTGATGATATATCTGCGCCACGAGGACTGAGGCATCGGGTGAAAAAGTCTCTAGAACAGAAACTGTAGATGATTGGATTCGCTACGGAGTTGATAAAGTAGGACCTCAAGAGTATGTTGTGCGCCACCTCAATGGAGCCGCCTTCTCCACTGAGGGACGTTGGATGTGTGACCTTGATTATCATCAGGAGGAGATGGGGGAGGAATGATATGACGTAGATGAGGCTAATGAGGAAAAGCATCAAGGTGGTTCGTCTCGTACCTGTTGGACAACAATGGAAACAGCTCTTGAAAATAACACAATCTAGAGGTGCCCAAATGAATCAATAAAAGATAGCGTAAAATTAAGGGAGAGTAAATAATGACTCTTATAAAAGATACAAAACAAAATAAAAGACGTTTCGGCCTTTTATAATTATAATTTCAAATCTTTTTGATGTGATATTTGACAAATCCAGAAGCATAAAAAAGGGCGGGAGGTGGGGGGGGGGGGGGGGGGGGCGGAGGGTATTTGTCCTAGTGGGTATGGCATTGGATTGGACTTCTATCTAGGAGACCCGGTTAGAGAAACACCACTCTCAGCATCTCGCTTTTATTTTGAGCAAGAGATTGATCTTATAATGCTCACTTTGCGGCGCTCCACAGCAGCTGACACCTGTCTTATCTTAGTCCTTACTCGAAATGGTTCCTATGTTTTTTTAAAATTGCCATGAGGATGGATAGTGAATTGTATTGTCCGTGTATAACTGTTATTAAAGATCATTAAAATGTCATCCTTTATTTTATATAGATAAAAGGCTCCATACACGCACGGTTTTGATAGGCGTCCGAACCACGATCAGGCAAACCGGGGTGAAAACGCAATGTGTGTGGCCAAATACCTGGCCGATAAACCTAGGTACGGTCGATCGCCCGCACAGCCCGCTTTGCATATTTTTCGAGGCGATCGGCGATCGGGGGCGTGGCAGTATAAAAAATTGGACAATTTTTTTCGGATTTTCGCTGTTTTGACGTCAGATTCGTGATCAGCGTCGAATTTACAATAGGTTTGATACCAAGAACTATGTTTTTACTCCAAAAATTGATGAAATTAGAAATAAATTTTAATTAATATTGAGGCTATGTGGCTGACAGAAAAGTGCCCCTCCCTGTTTTGTGATGGATCAAGTGGTATGACTCTCGCTTTCGGATCGGAAGGTTCAGGTTTCGAGACCCGCTCTGAGTGGCGCAGAGTTGAGTCCTTGGAAAAGGCTCTTTACTCACATTCTCTCACCGTACTCAGGTGTAAAATGAGAACATGGCCGTTCGTTGTCTTTGTTGGGAAAAAATGTCACATCGCCTGACAGGCGCCATGTCTCGTCTTTCAAGTCTAATATTGCTGTTGCCTTGGGACCCCTTGTAAAGCGCTTTGAGCACGTGGATATTGCGCCAAATAAATGCTGTGTTATTATTTTTTTTTAATAATATTTTTATAAATGTTGCGCCAGGAAGAGGTAGATGGCAAAAGTTTCGTTCTTGTTCATCGTAAAACTTATAAAGGATTTCATACAAAATAAAAAATAGTTTTCATAATTTTCAATGTAATGATATAATAATATGCCAGTTCTTTTTTTTTTTTTTTCCTCCTCACCCGTTGACGCGACATGACGGTCGACCTTGACACAGACATTTGGGATTGGCAGATGCCAAAAAGCCTTGGAATGGGGTGGGCATTGTAACCTTGAATTATAATCTACAAACAACGCCCCCCCCCCCCCCCCCAAAAAAAAAAAAAAAAAAAAAAAAAAAGAAAAGAGCTGTGTGCGTGTGTGTGGTGTGGTGGTGGTGGTGGGGGGGGGGGGGGGGGGGTGCGAATGCGAGTAGTCCCGAGGAGTACCCGTTTAACCTGCCACGGGAACACTGTCGATTTGTTTTATAAATAATAATAATAATAATAATAATAATAATAATAATAATAATAATAATAATAATAATAATAATGATAATAATAATAATAATATAATAGTAATAATAATAATAATAATAATAATAATAATAATAATATAATAATAATAATAATAATAATAATAATAATAATAATAATAATAATAATAATAATAATAATAATAATAATAATAATAATAATAATGACGATAAATAAAAAATCTTTATTGTCCACAAAATGGAAAAATTTCCGTGGTCTACGTTGCTTTTAAACTTAAATCGGATTGCAAATGTATTGATGTTATGCGTATTGGAAAAATACTCACGACATCTCCATCGGGGTATAACATATTAACACACAAAACTGCAAACGCGAACGTTCATTGTCTGATTGATATAACTTAGTGATAAGTTAATTATAAAATGCTGTCTAAAAGCAATAACAACGGGTTGACTAACGTCAAATTCATTCCTTCTATTGATGCTCTGTGTTAAATTAAAATACTCACAAAGTCCGCCAGCCATAAATATCACTCCAGCCCAAAGATCTACATGGAACCTTGAACGTTATAGTCTGATATATTTTAATGAGAACTAATCATAAAAATGGGTGTCAAAAAACAATAACAATGAGATGAGTGACGTTAATTTGGTTCCTTCTATAAATATCCAAGAACTTTACTCACTCCATCCGCTCTCTCCTCCTTCAATACATATGAATCTATTCTCTCATCACTTTTTTGTGCGGCTATGCATGTGATCTTGTGAAATGACACTCGCCTTTGGATCGGACGGTACTGGATTCGAGTCCCGCTCTGAGTGGCGCATAATTGAGTCCTTGGAAAAGGCTCTTTACTCGCATTCTCTCACCTTGTTCACTGTTAAAATGAGTACCTCGCTGTTTACAGCGTCGTCTCTGTCGGGAAACAATTGCAATATCGCTTAACAGTCATGTCTCGTCTAACATGTTTTTATGTTGGCCAAAGACCCTTATAAAGTGATTTGAGCACCTTTATTGAATATAGCGGTATATATAGCGCAAGTAAATTTTTCTCTCTTTCTCTTTCTCTCTCTCCCTCTCTCTTTCTCTCTCTCTCTCTCTCTTCTCTCTCTCTCTCTCTCTCTCTCTCTCTCTCTCTCTCTCTCTCTCTCTCTCTCTCTCTCTCGACATGTTAGATTATTATAGCTATTGCTACATATGATGCGAATATCTTGGACGGTTATTGATGCTATGAGTTTAGGTAAAATGCTCGCAACATCCACCAGTCGGAAATAACGTACCGTCATACAAAACTACGAGTAACCTTGAACGTTAAAAGTCTGATTGATATAATTTAGTGAGAACTAATTACCAAAATGACTGCCTTAATACAATAACAAAGAGTGGAATGATGTCAATTTCGTTCCTTCAACAGTCTAATTGATATAATTTAGTGAGAAGTAATCACTATTGTGGCAAGACGAAAGATAGAATAACAGACAGTAACTGGGATCGGTTCTGTCGGCCACATAGCCTCACTATTAATTAAAATTTATTTCTAATTTCACCAATTTTTGGAGTAAACACACAGTTCTTAGTATCAAACCTATTGTAAATTTGACGCTGATCACGAATCCGACGTGAAAACAGCGAAAATCCGAAAAAAATTGTCCACTTTTTTATACTGCCACGCCCCCGATCGCCGATCGCCTAAAAAAAATATCTCCCCGTATGTGGGCAAAAATCATCTGCGATAAACGCAGGGATGGGGTCAAAGCGATAGGTCATCCGTCCCGCTACCAGCGGATGTCGGCGTCTATGGGGGGCTTAAGGTATAATATCAGTATGACTAGACACGTGATTGGACTAAACACGTCGCTATATATACGTTTGTTTAATACCTAAATCGCCCAAGTATCGGGTAGCATGTGTGGTGTAATAGTAACACGTCTAACTAGTAATCAAGAGGTCTGATGTTCGATACCCAGTCGAGGCAGACTGATTTTGGGATGCTATTTTTATCCATGAATTTTTCTTTCTTCCTTTTTTATGGCAGTGTTTAATATACTTTTTTTTCAGATTTATATCTTACACTAGTGACAAAATGTCTTCCTCCCTTACCATGGGGGTCAGAAATTGATAATTTCTTCAGATCTCGGAATCTTTTGAAAGAGGAGTGGCGCCTCATACGTCCATGGGAAGAACCTGAATTGAGATAAAAGGAATGGATTTCACATTGATATTGATTTTTATGGAAACACCATTGCCAATGCATTTCACAATGCTATATATTATTATTTTCGAAAAAGCTGTGGAGTAACCTTTGTGTAACGGTAATTCGTCTGACAGGTAATCAAGAGGCTTTGGGTTCGATTCCCCGTAAAGGCCAGCTGATATTTTTTCTTTGCCTTTTTCATACACCTCTTGTTAGTTTTTTTAAAAAACATTTCGACCATCAATGCCTGCTCTCACACTTTTCACCCCCCCCCCCCCCCCGCCCCTCCCCATCGGGCTATATGAATCTACATTATCATATCATATAATTCAGTAAAAATCGGCGTCCTTTCTTCTACTATCATTCCTATGACATTTTTGTCACTGTCTAAAGCCAGGTACTGACTCGAGTGGGGTAATTTGTGTATAACAAACATAACGCAAGGTCCAAATTTTGCATTGTTTTGCCCACCATCTTAATCTTGTATAAAGTAGGGTGAAACAGATTATGTCAAAAAGTTTTAAAATAAAACGATCAGAAATAAGATATTTCTATTGTTATTGATTTACGGATTTACCATTTTCAATAAATGAAGTCATATATTCTAAATTCAATCCATGATAAAAGTTTTTGATTTTGGATACAATTTTTGACAACTTGTTCACCTAAAATGGTGGGTACTATTGAGGTGAAACATTTCGTTAACTGGAAAAAATCCCTAACATTTCGCATTTTTTGACCATTTTAGATTTAAAGTCGTTCCTTGCTTCTAATTGGATTCACTAGTGTGATGTCATGTCGCCCAGCAAAGGCGAGCAGCCAGGTTCTAAACAAAGAAAATGGGTACTTTTTATTCTTCATGCTGGCTAGAACTTTTCATATGTCATATGATCAGAATGTATAAAAGTCAAAACATGATCATATTTATACTGTTTTTCTCCTCTGGATACACTTGTATGCTCGTCGGATAAATAATTCATAAGGGCGTCGGCCATTGTTCCGATAGTTTAGAGCCAGTTACTAAGTTACCATGCGTCATTACGAGGGAAGTGATGTCATGACTTTTGAAGCGTATTTTTGACAACTTGTTCACCGCATTGGTCCTATTGAGTAGAAGAAACATTTCGTTAACAGGAAAAAATTCCTAACATTTCGCATTTTTGACTATTGTAGATTTTAAGTCGTTTCCTTGCCTCTAAATCCCACTATTCAGGAAATGGGTGACATATGTTGCGTCAGAAAAAAAACCTGCAACTGAGTGGATTGCATTTAACGTAATTTTATTACTCGTTTCCATAAACGGACTTCCTGTTGCACGAGGGACGGAATCTCATTTAGATGGTTAAGCTTATTGAAATCTTTCGTCGCTTGTGGATGCGTTAGTTGGGTGTGTCGAGGGTGGGAGGATTTACAAATAACGATGACCATCATCATCGTCATTATCATCATCATCATCATCATCATCATCATCATCATCATCATCATCATCATCATCATCATTAGCATCATTATCATCGTCATCATCGTCATCATCATCATCCGCATTATCATCATCATCATCATCATCATTCTCATCATCATCCACATTATGATGATGATGATGATGATGATGATGATCATCATCATCATCATCATCATCATCATCATCATCATCATCATCATCATCATTATCATCATCATCATCATCATCATCATCATCATCATTATCATCATCATTAACATCACCATCATTATTACCATCACCACGCACCCTACCACCCACCAGAATCACATTATCAACAAAGATTAGAAATATACATACATATATATATATATATATATATATATATGTGTGTGTGTGTGTGTGTGTGTGTGTGTGTTGTGTGTGTGTGTGTGTGAGAGAGAGAGAGAGAGATTTGACATTTATATATATGATAGATTACCTCGATTTTTAATCATTCGTCTTCGCCTCGAGTCCCCTTCATCGTCAGAAGTTACCTTCCTTTTTGTAGGTTCTCTTCTGTACTTGCCTCCCTTTACCCTTCTTCCTACGTCACTATTGCTACGGAACAATTCTTCCGCTCGGCCAGGAATAATTGCCGTCGATGATTGGGTCGTCATCATTGTCGTGCTCCATCTCAATTTTTCCTGAGATCCAGTTTCTCCAAAGCCAGAATCCCCGTCATGGTGAGCCAGGGGCAGTTTCAGTCTCTCAAGAATGTTGTTGTTGTTACTACACTCTATGGGTGATGCTGACTTCGGGTTGTTTCCCTTTGAATTACACTGCGGGGCACCGGCATTTTCACAAGAAGTTTTCGCGTCTTTGCTGTTGATTAATGAAGAGTTTTGAGTTTTAGATTTTTGATTATCTTCATTTTCTTCAATGTCGGTTACATTTTTAAATCCAGACAAATTACAAGAAATGATTTCTTCTTTGATATTTGCACCATTGGTACATAGTTTATCGTTGCTCTCTATTTTTAAAGAGTTCTTAGCGATGATAGAGTCATTTAATGTTTGCTCGTCGAGTTGTTCTAAATTGCAAGGTGAATTTTTCTTTTCAGAGTTATTGGGCTTGCTATGGTTTTGCTTGTAATGCGCATTTGATGTTTTAGACAGAGATGATTTTATTAGAGGTCTGTAATCAAACATCTGCTGATCTATCGGCGTCTCTGGGGGTGAAACGGTTGTATTGCTGCTGAGTTCAATTTCCACGAATTTGCCATTAGAATTCCTATTGTTGCTTTGCTCAGAACTTGCACTCTTAACGTCTTTTCGGAATCTGTTATGAAACCGTTTGGGAAACGATGTTTTCAAATCGGGTGTATCACAGACTTTGTCATCAATGACAATCTTAGGGTTCAAAGGTCGATTTTTGTCTATGGCTACCGTTTCCGGACTAGATGAGTCCTGACTAGAGTGGGTGGAAGGATCCGACACAGGGGTTGAACTTATATGGCCGTTGATTGGTTGGATGACACTGCTTCGCCTCGCTCTGACTCTTCTTAGGTGGGCTTGCCGGAAGATAGTGCGTCCGATGAAGAAGTATAGAATTGAAATAATGATAGCTCCAACGACGAACAGAAGCATCTGGAAACTGTTGTACAACAAAGGCACTGCTGTATCGATGAATCTGTATGGATTTGACATAAATGCAATAAAATGCAACTTAAATAATATTCTTTCAAAGACTAGGATACAATATTTAAAAATATTAGTTTGTTGACAGTTTATAAGACTTATAAAATACTAGGTATTATACACAAAATATTGTTATATCGTCGCCAAGGCATTCCATGAAGATAAATAATCCATCAAACAAGATGTCCGATGTCAACAACGCTACTACCACATTATCTGTTTCGTTTGTAGTGTTTCATTCATCCTGTTTTGTTGATAAAGGGGAAACCCGAAACGTCCATTGTATCTGTTTTAGTATATTAAATTGAAGCTTGCATTCAATTTCACATTGTTATTTATTTCTTTTGAAGAGCACACGTTGCCTATTTCAAATTTGGTGTCCTCTGTGAAGCTAACTTTAGGTAATAAACATTAGAGAATGATGGAAAATGGACAACGAGACAATCAATATTATCGTCCTAACCTCCTCTCTCTCTCTCTCTCTCTCTCTCTCTCTCTCTCTCTCTTTCTCTCTCTCTCACACACACACACTCTCTCTCTCTCTCTCACACACACACACACTCTCTCTCTCACACACACTCTCTCTCTCTCTCTCTCTCTCTCTCTTTCTTTCTTTCTTAATCTCTTTCTCTTACCCATAGTTTTAACCACTTTATGAATACTAATGATTTTGATTTAGTTCAAAAGTGAGAAATGAAAAGCGACTCATAAAATTAACCATATCAAAAGTCTGCAATTTACAAACGGGTTGTTTCCCTTTCATTTTTGTGTCGAGCTTAGAACTGAATAAGAAAAGAAAGAGATAGCGAAGGATAACAAAACAGAAGTGGAGATGGGTACAGAAACAACAAAGTTGAGACACACACAGACACACACACACACACACACACACACACACACACACACACACAATGAGAGAGAGGGGTAGAGGTAGATAGATAGATAGATAGATAGATAGATAGATAGAGAGAGAGAGAGAGAGAGAGAGAGAGAGAGAGAGAGAAAGAGAGAGAATGAGTTTGTGAGTGAGACAGAGGGCGTGTGTGTATATATATATAATATAAACCACGAAATAAAATATTTGAATAACTATTGATTTGATGCCTAAAGTAAAAGGCATGAAACAGATATGTAAGAGTCAATAGTCATTCAAATATTTTTTATGGATAATATATATATATATATATATATATATATATATATATATATATAACATATATATATATATATATATATATATATATATATGTGTGTGTGTGTGTGTGTGTGTTCGTGTAACACACACACACACACACAGAGAGAGAGAGAGAGAGAGAGAGAGAGAGAGAGAGGGGTGGGGGGAAGACAGAGAGAGTAAAATTTACTCTTATTTAATAAGAATACGAAAGTTCTGGTGAATCAAAGGGAGAAATTTTGATACCTTCCCCCTGCGTATTATAAAATGTAAACAATACCATGAAGTTGGTAAAAGTCTACTTGCTGTTGATTAAATCAATGTGTATGCATGCTTGAGAAAGTCCCGTAACATTCTCGTTACCGTAAGCGGTAGTTTCCTATCCGATGAAAACTTGAGTTAGTGATATTACCTATACTTCAAACCTTACAAGTATCTTGACTTTCATTATAAAGGACATCGTTACGTTACAAATGGCGCCAATTTTACGTAAGGCCGGCAGACCTGCTTACTACTTCGAAAATTTCGTAGAATTAAGAATTTCGGGGTCCTAATTGACACTTATATTATAAAGATTTTTAATTAAATACCCTTTTTGAAAACGAAGTTTTGTTGCCAGAGATAATATGTAACGGATTTTAACCCCCTCCTTGCCAGCTATTGGAAAATCGTCACATTTGTTACGATGCAACCGTCAATTTTCCCATCCAGATTTTATTTCGTTTTGCTATAGCTATAAAAAACTTGACATTCTGTAATAGAGCCCACTTCGGCGAACAATATTATGTATAGAGTCTTATTTTGGTATTCTGTTTGAGTAAGAAATATCTTTTTTGTGTTGGGTGGGTGTAAAGTTTGGGGAAAATTCTGAAAAAGGCTGGTAAGGAAAGGGCTAAAGCATTTAATATATTTTAAGAGAAATGGGTAATTTTAAAGGGTAGTTATAAAGTCTACTATGCTATTACCCCTGAAACTACGAATTTTTCCAATTCCTAGTAGGCAGGTCTACGCTGGTGAACTTCAGAAACCGACAAAACAAATTCACGGGTTGAGTCTCGCTGAGGGCGGCACAATAATAACTCCTTGAATTGACTCTTTTCTCACATCTCTCATAATTTTCACACGTTATGTGAGTACCTGAGAGGGTGTCGATAGCTCAGCTGGTAGAGCACTCTCCTCAAACGCAAAAGAACCGAGATCTATCCCGGGTGAAGTCGAGATTTTTTTTCTGACACCCCCCCCCCCAACCCCCTCTCCCGCTCCAGGTCCACCTAGTAGTGATTGAGTAGCTTGGTCTGCTAGAACTCGCGGAAAGTACTTTGCATTAGTCTAGCGTTCAAACCAAAGGGTTGCAGGTAACTGCTCTTATTCGTTTCACGTTAAAGAAACCAGGTTAAATTCCGGCTGCAAATGGGCTATTTAAGACATTAATAGGTCACTTAAAATCCAGATAAACGTCAGATAAAAACAAGAAATGAATTGAGTAGGAAAATGCCAGAAGACAACAGAGAATAAAAACTTCGCGTCGGCGATGAAGTCTCGAACCCGCGACCTTACCGGTACGACAACTCCGCGCGGCGGGGGAGATCGTGACTCTACCGTATGAACTATCCACGACCCCCAAAAAAGTCGCTTCAAACCTTGGTCTAACTAGAGCCTTCTCTCCCCGACTTCTTGACATAGACGTCAGAGAAGTTCTTGGGGACAGACGTGCCAAATATTTCTCTGTCGTTTGTTTGGATCTGAAGTGATGCATAAATGTGTTTTTTTTTCTTCTCTTTTTGTTATTGGCAGAAGAAGGGGTTTGAGCCCGAAACGTTCCGTGCTTGGTATTTATTTTGTTCTTTTTCGAAGTTGATATATTAATTTTTGTTCATTACTTTATTACAGTCCACAGTTTCTAGCAGCTTAGTATTACTTTGACTACATTTAAGCTATCATGGGGCTCGTGGAATTGTGGTATGGCACTCGCTTTCGGATCGGAAGGTCCTGGGTTCGAGCCTCGCTCGGCGCTTAGTTGAGTCCTTGGAAAAGGCTCTTTACGCACATTCTCTCACCGTACTCAGGTGTAAAATGAGTACCTGGTCTTTAACAGCGTTGTCTCTGTCCGAAAAAATTGCAATATCGCCTACTTGTTACGTGTTGCTGTTGGTCATATACCCTTTGTAAAGCGCTTTCAGCACGTTTAGTGGATATTGCGCTCAAGATTAAGTTATTATGCATATTGACTTACTGATCGCTAATTGAACAGTCTGTTCCATTGACGAAATCCCATCGAGTGGGGATTGATCGACTGCCAAAAATAGCTGCAGATGGAAGGGAGAGAACTGCTGATATACATGAGCAAATAATCACGATAGTGTAAGCCCCACGTGGAGTTATCTGATCTTTGAAGGGAGAGCAGATCCTTTTGTACCTGTAGAGGGAAAACGTAAATAAGTAAGAAGAATGATAAGTTTATATTCATATGTCATCATTAACCAAGAATAATCATGGCCGCAGTCGTATTGTAAGTCTTTAGTGTTTCATTCATCGCGTTTTGTTGACAAAGGAGGGAAAGGGGCAGCGTGGCTCAGTGGTACGGTCTTTGCTTCTTACCCGAAAGGTATCGAGTTCAAATACACGCTGCACTATGTGGCCTTGAGCAACTCACCTCACTCTAGCTAAGTTTGCGGCGCTGAACTGCGGCTCACGCCTGGGGTTCTCCATTCTTCCCTTGCGGTAGCCCTAAAAACAAATTTCCCCTTTGGGATTAATAAATGGATTTTTTAAAACCCGAAACAGCCACAACGCTTTCGCTAATTAAATTGAAGCTTCTATTTCGTTTTGACTATTGTTATTTACTCCTTTCTCCAAGGCAAGGCGAGATATAAATAGAACCAAAGTGACATTCTTATAGTTATTTATTTATTTATTCACCTATTTATCTTTTATTTTTCTGTCTATGTATTACTTATATTCATATTTATTGTTTATCTATTTAATTATTTTGGTAGTTTCCTTATACCTGTATTGATTTGAAATTATATGTAATGTAAATGCAAGTAACATATTGGCAATAGTCTTCAAAAGTCGTAACGTCACTTCCTTCCTAATGACGTATGGTAACTTAGTAACACTGGCTCTAAACTATCGGAACAATGGCAGACGCCGTATGAAATATTTCTCCGGCGAGCTTAAACGCGTATCCAGAGGAAAAAAAACCCCATCAATTTGATCATGTTTTGACTTTTACACATTCTGGTCACAAGGCATATGAAAAGGGAATGAAAAGTTCTAGCCAGCATGAAGAATAAATAGTAATGATTTTCTTTGTTTAGAACCAAGATGGCCGCCGTTGCCGGGCGCGTGACATAGACTACTGAATCCAATTGTCTTAAATACATCTTTTTTAGTTTTTTTAATAATAGAGATTGAGGCGGAAGGACACATTTATTCACACGCGTACTCTATTGAATCAAATAGAAGGGGAGGGGGGCGGGTTAATAGAAAGGGGAGGAGGGTGTGCACCTCGGCCTAATTGCTATATAGAAGGGGGGGGGGGTGGGCTCAATTTGACCAATCCACAGGCGTTGGAGGGGGGGGGGGGGCGCATTTTGGGCATTTTTAATGGGGGATGATCTATATTACCCTTTCCGTGTTTTCGGGGTCATTGGTCACATTGGAATATTATGTGCTCAAAGTGACCCACATAGTAAAACGTGTTCACAGCTTTTGAAATATCTAACATCATGATTGGTCATTGTGTTCAGCTAGATCTGAAACTTTCATGAACAGAGCAGCGTGTATACATTTATTTATAGATATTCAATCTTTGGACAGCAACAAATCATGTGTTCAATGACTTGGTTGGACGAAAACCTGAATATAGATCGCTCCCAATACTCTTCACCAGTCGTAACGTCACTTCCTTCCTAATGACGCATGGTAACTTAGTAACACTGGCTCTAAACTATCGGAACAATGGCGGACGCCCGTATGAAATATTTCTCCAGCGAGCATAAAAGCGTATCCAGAGGAAAAAAAACATAAATTTGATCATATTTTGACTTTTACACATTTTGATCACAAGGCATTTGAAAAGTTCTAGCCAGCATGAAAAATAAAAAATATGATTTTCTTTGTTTAGAACCAAGATGGCCACCGTTGCCGGGCGGCGTGACATCAGACTACTGAAACCAATTAGGCAAGGGGAAATGTGACAGCTTTGAGAGTATCTTTTTCACCGGCATATTTTGTGAACTGAAATTTAATAGAAGGGGGGGGGGGCGATTAAGCTGGTGTGTGTGTGTGTGTGGAAAGGGGGGGGGGGGGGCGCAACATTTTTGAAAAGAAAAATATAAACGGGGGCCCGCCTAGTAGGTGCAGTAGAATAACATCTAAAATATCTCACCTATCAACGGCAACTACAACAAGGGTAACACCCGAGGCCATTGTACAGAACAGGTTGACAGTTCGAACCACTTTACATACAGGATTACTTCCAAATGTGTAGTTTTGACTCATGTCAGCTATTTCACCTGGGAATTTAAACACACAACGCATCAAAATAAAAGTAGAAGTTAATAATAATCATAATGATAATTATGATAATGATGTTGATGTTGTTGATGATGATGATGATGATGATGATGATGATGATGATGATGATGATGATGATAATAATATAATAATAATAATAATAATAATAATAATAATAATAATAATAATAATAATAATAATAATAATAATAATATACTTTGTCATCCAAAAAAAAGGACATTATTGTAAAGACGTATAAAATTCCGGCAACGATACATACCTAAACATAATATAAATAAATATTTTTGCTAGAAGTAAAACTACATAATAGGTATAGTAGAATAATATTTTTAATATAAGAACAATTACATAGTATAAATTACATGGGAAGTACAGATTATATAATTGTAAAGATGCAGATATCTAGTAAAATATTTGTTTTGTTAACTTATAAGCAAATAAATTTAGTAAAAGGCTAAGTAGTATATACAGTATAATAGCATTGTAAATTACTGAGACAAATTACATGGTATAAATTACATGGCACGTATAGATTATATAGGTAATTGTAAAGATGTATTGATCAATTATATAAATTGATGTTAAAATGTATTGGTATGGAGTCATTTTAAAGAAGAAGATTCAAAATTAAAACAGACGAAGACCAAAATTTGTAAATTATTTTCCTCATTAAAAGATAATGTGATGTTGCTACTCGGAGCTCGAAGAAATAAATAACAATGTGAAATTGAATGTAAGCTTCAATTTAATTACAAGAACAAATGAAATGGACGTTTCGGGTTTCCCCTTTATCAACAAACAGGATGAATGAAACACTACAGATAAATGAGATAATGTTGTAGTGGCGTTGTTAAGATGGATAATCCATTGGTTTATACCACTTGAAAGTTTGTTTATTCTTTATTTCTGCATAGTTTGGTATACAGATAA
Organism: Berghia stephanieae; assembly: GCF_034508935.2. NCBI lineage: Eukaryota > Metazoa > Mollusca > Gastropoda > Nudibranchia > Aeolidiidae > Berghia > Berghia stephanieae. The sequence continues at coordinate 8,932,121 of NC_088368.1, read as the reverse complement.
ATAATATTATATTTTAACTCACTCAACCCGGAAAAGTAGAAAACGGTAGGGGATGCCAAAGCCGGTGATCGTAAAATACTAACGAAAGAGTGAAAATGGAGAAGCTTCGTATGGGAACAAAACAGAATAAAACTATCTATGTACATGCTCATTTTTATACATTTTTTTATCAATTTTATAAAGTAGCAATGATAGTTGAATAAAACTATCTATGTACATGCTCAATCTTAATACAATTTTTTTTTTCAATTTTGAAAATTAGCAATATTAGTTGAATAAAACGATGTATATGCTCATTTTTAATACTTTTTTTTCAATTTTGAAAAGCAGCAAAAAATCTCTAGGATTAAGTGAGTTAAGGTAAGTAGGAGATCTGATTTTCATTTACCAAAACTGTTTGAAATAGAAGATGTTAAAATTGAAAACATAAAATTTAAGCAGGTTTTATTTAAAACCGACGTTCACTTATTGCAGGTCTGATAACCCAATTCAATATGGGCCCATAGTTGTAATGGAAATCTCAACAAAAAATGACACAAAATATTGTCCAAAACAGCAATGTTAAACTAAGTCCTTAATAGCGTTCGGATATCAGACCTGCATATTTGTACACGTCGCTTAAAATCTTGTTTTAGTTTTAATATCATACAAACGGTTTTGACTTAAGGTGTAGCTAACTGCTCCCATTTAAAGAGTAAATCAAAATATTTTCGCAACATTTTAAAAACTAATAAGAAAACAACAACAACAACAAAAAAGACACGTTGTGCGAAAATTCAAAAGAGAAACAATATTCAATTACTTTAAAATTGATTTTAACCAGGCTAATTATCTCCCTCGTGCCGTTGAAATTGTGAATAACGAGATAGAAATGAATGATAAAGGCCATGTCAGCCTCAAACAACTCCCCTCCTTCTCAATGTGTGCTTCTATATTATTGACACATTTCATGTGTAAATAACTTCAGAGCTATTTAAGGTATTATAAAACATAGTTTTGCCATATGTGCAGAATCTATTCAAGTTTTGATTGATATAAGTTCTTAAAATGTGAGCCCTTTGGTAGCTGAGCTATGACGTCATCAGTAGAAAAGGGTAATTTTGACATAAATTGTATTTTATTTTGTCTTTGTACGAAATGATTCTCGAAAGTTTATTTCATTTAACCTGTCAATCTGAGGATAACAACTTGGGAACATGCGATCACAAGTACAATATCAGAAAAATCTTTAATAAATTTGAATTCCTATGTTGGAAACCAAATTGATGTCGTGGCAGCTGTTCTTGAGTTATTCAAACCTGATGTGTGCCAATGATTAAAAACAAGCACACTGTAAATTATGATTTATGTCATAATTACCCTTTTCTACTCATGGCATCATAACTCAGCTACCAAATGGCGCACAATGTTAAAACTTATATCAATCAAAACATAAATGAATTCTGCTCCTACAGCAAAAAAAAAAAACGTTTGATGAAATCATACATAGCTTTAGAGTTATTCAAACCTGAAAGGTGTCAATAAAAAAAAAGCACACTGTATATATGCATTCAATCAGCACACTAAATTGAATAATCAAGAAGGACGAAGGGCTGAAGAAGGCGAAAAATAAGTCGAAAAAGAAGGAAAGGAAGAATACCTCAGTTTTTATCTAGTGCTTTTGGCTTAGCGCATGCCTCTTGGCTCCTGGAGGGGCATAGGGCCTGGTTTAGCTGCCACAAATTTGGTCAACTATTAAACATTATAATCATATAATCAATACTCAATATAAAATAATTGGAATCGTAATACTTACATAATTGTATATAAATACTAATGTAATGATAATCTATAATAATAATAATAATTATATATATGAAATATAATAATAATAATAATATATAATGATAATGTAATAATAATAATAATAATAATAATAATAATAATAATATAATAATAATATAATGGTGATAATGGTGATAATAATAATAATAATAATAATAATAATAATAATAATAATAATAATAATAATAGATAATGTAAAAATAATAATAATGTAATAATAATAATAATAATAATAATAATAATAATAATAATAATAATAATAATGATAATAATAATAATAATAATAATAATAATAATAATAATAATAATAATAATAATAATAATAATAATGGTGATAATATAATAATAATAATAATAATAATAATATAATAATAATAATATAAATAATAATAATAATAATAATAATAATAATAATAATAATAATAATAATAATAATAATATAATAATAATAATAATAATAATAATAATAATAATAATAATAATATATAATATAATAATAATAATAAATAATAATAATAAAAATAAATATGGCTGCGCAGTCTCTATGGACGCTTGCCGTGAATTTGTGCGTCACTTCGAGTTTGTCAGTCTGATTCTATTATTCGTTTAGTAATCTGCCTCCATAAATCTTTGTCTAGTGCAAGTGTTCTTAGCTTCAGAATGTCATCATGTGTGTTAAGGTGCTGAGGCAGTCGGA
>NC_088368.1:8902100-8924600 GCF_034508935.2 Berghia stephanieae | reverse complement strand
AGCAGTAGTAGTATAGTAGTAGTAGTAGTAGTAGTAGTAGTAGTAGTAGTAGCAGTAGTTGTTCATTTGAACAACATGCCAACCTTTATGCACTTTGTAAAACTACAACAAGCCTTTCGTTACACCAAATGAACTTTATGGAACTAAAATGATTGGTTCGCAAGCACACACGTACACATACACACGTACATACACATACACACACGTACACACACACACACATACACACACGTACACACACACACACATACACACACGTACACACACACACATACACACACGTACACACACACACACATACACACACGTACACACACACACGCATCCAAACTATATTCCAATTGAAAACTTTACAAATGGTTTCATTCCGGCTGATACTATATTCAAAATAGTTGCTGATGATTGCATTGACGACAAATTGAAAGTTGTACTGAAAAATAGAAATCAATATTTATAACGATCTTCGCACTAAATATTGATATTTTGCCAGTCAATGAATTGATCAATTTTTCGAACGGATTTGTTTATTTGATTGTAATTGGTTAATGGTAGTGTCCCGGCACTGTTTCATACACACTTTTTCAGATCTTTATCTTACACCAGCGCCCTCCTTACCGATGATTTTCAGTATTTTCCCAAAACTGACAGGCTTATCCAGCAGTAAAATTGCTTTTTTAAACTTAAAAAATCTTTCTACAAAACAACTTTATGTTCTTATTAATTAAAGAAAGTTCATTGAGATATACAAAATAAATCTGAATAAGAAAAAATGTATATTGTGTCGTAACAAATGTGACGATTTTGCTGTAGGTGGTAAGGAAAGGGTTAACCGCACCAAACGATGGCGTTTTGAAAACAATTATTTATTTTCCTTTGCCAACCAAAACGGATGTGCATTTAATAACGTCACACATTGATTGTATTCATACGTGACAATGTTAACCCGCCGATAACATGGAAACGCTTTTATTGAATGTTCTCTTTCATTTTATGTATTCAAATAAAGTTAAACAAATTGTTTGCTACTTTAACTGAGAGCAATTAGAGAAAACACAAAGTAATAAATTTTAGTCAGGACATTTTCAAGTTTTGGGGCTGCTTTCATATTTTATATTTGACTTGTAAATTTTTCCAAGAGTCAAGCTAGCTCAAAGTGTCATTTTAAAAGATAACGACATCACATAGAAGATAAAAAGTGTAGGGTATTTTTATCAAATATTTTTAAGATGATTAAAACTTGTACGCTTTTGGAATCTGAAACATTCTTAATTATTAATAGAATTATCAACGAGAAACATTTTAAAGGTAAAGATTGTTTTCACAAGAGAAATCAATACTGAACACATTTTCCTACTTTTGCTTTTGCTAACCAATCAAAGTGCGGTATAATCGAAAATATGGAAAGCATTTTGATAGATAAGATAAAGGCGAATGGAAAAAGCACCAAAGGTGGACAGTCTGTGAAACGTTTTGAGGACATCTTAAATCACTATGTCTCTACTCGCATATCATTAAATACTGTGGACAAAATTATAATATACTCTAGAATAATTACCAGTTGATATATAAGTTGGTAAAAATACAAAATTTTAGTATCTTCCAAATCTAGTGGTGATAATTATGTTTTTAAAATTTGCATATTCTATGATATAAAAGTTCGTATGTAATACTTAATTGGAGAGAAATCAGTAAGAAGACAAAACAGAGAAATAGCAAGACTTTTCACAAACATGTATGTGCTCTTAGTCAATACAATGACGACTTGATGAACTATGCAATTTAAATTTCATGTTGCATAGGAATGCATATCAACATGGCGGGTGGTCATTGTAACATCCCTTTAACTTTATTCATAACGTTTTTTCTTCAAACGGAATCTTTGCCTGAACATATAACTAAATTTGATCTGGAGCCAAATTTCAAAGTTTGTGGAAGCGTTATATATCAAAATGTTACTGGAGTGTCTTGTGCTATGAATTGTGTTCTTGTTCAAAATTGTATCGGTTTTAAATGCCAAGGGCTTGTTATAGAACGTGATGGAGGAAAAGTATTTAGTCATTACTGCAACTTTTGTTATCGTTTAACATCATCTGATATTGCGCAAATTCAAATGGCCCCCAGTAGTGACATTGACGAAGTGGGAAATTTTATGCCCTACACACACTCATTTGTATCGACTCTGTCCCGAAATACTTATAGTTTTCTTCATATTCCTGGAGGACTAAAAGACGGAATGGTATTCCATATAAAAGTGGTACCAAAAATGAAAAAAGCACGTATTGCATTCCTAGACGGCGATTATTGGGGTGCACCTCACCCGGAGGTCAGTTTCACAATTCAAACACGATTCAATACAGCGGCTTACAGAAATCAAATAATTTTGGACAATTATGATAAACTGAAAGAAGATTGGTTGGGACCTCGTCTTGTCTTTCCAACCGACGCTTTCCTGAGACCCGGCCAAGAATCCGACTTGACCATTTTTGTGACGAGTTCCAAGTATACTGTCTTCATAGACGGGAGGATTTTGTCTCACTATGATCGAAACACGACTAAATTTCCCCTGTCCCATTTTGAGTACATTTATTACAGTTCTGATGTTAAACTCTTCCGATGGTTGAACAAGTAGAGTCATGTAGTACTTCACTGTCACCTGTTCAATCATTAATCATACTCAATATCGTTTGTCTTTGTTTTAACTTATAGAAATCGATTCAGTTTTCCAAAACATATCAAATGAAATTATCATTAAAAACTTCATCCAAAAGGATGTGTAAATGATATTTCCTTTTCCGTCTTCTAAATTTCACTGAGAGATTTATCGTGTTGAGATTTATCTATCAGTAATAGATAAAATATTTTTTTACTTCTGACTGGTGATAAACATGTCATGTGAATTCTGTTGTTAAAATATATTTCATCTGTTTATGATTACAGGACGAAAGAATTATGAGATTATCATGAATCTAGCATAGCTGTCCGTTCAAAGAACGTGATAGCAAGTCTATTAACTCAAAATGTATGAGTGAATAAGTAAATAAAATTTGAACTCAGTTTCTATTTTTCGACTTCGTTATAGAACTCCACGGAGATTTTTATTTTGGGCACAGAGAGATATTGTTTGCATTTAATATCGAATATATTTTGCTCACTTATTTCTTGCCCAATGCTAGGAACTGAAAATGGTTCATATACATTTTAATGCAATTACTCCCAACTCATTGTCATACTTCGTAAGCGGAAGGTTCACAGACAACCCTAGTGCAAAAAATGAGGACGTATTTTCGATGGGATTGTTGGATAAAATCACCACGATGTCTAATAAATCTCAAAACAAATGCTATTCATGTCAATTGAAAGCACCGTGAAAAAAATTGTCACGATTGGTCCAGTGGTTTCGGAGCCGTTGTGTTAGAAAAATTCAATTTGCTAAACATATTATAAGAAAACAATGATGATGATGATGATGATGATGATGATGATGATGATGATGATGATGATGATGATGATGATGATGATGATGATGATGATGATTGTTAAGAAAATGATTTTAATTTTAACTCTTATAACAATGATTACAATACAACCAATGTCACGACTAACCTGGCATAGCGAAACAACAGCTGAGCAGGTCGAAGACAGCCAGGGCTTGGATATACCTTGTGATGGTTCCAGTCTTCGTCTTGTAAGTGTAAACGTATAGAACCAGGCCGTTCCCTATGATACCAATCACCATTAGAATCACCAGGTAGACAATGGCTAAAAGAACTAACTTTGTAAACTCCTGATTGAGTTTATCGAGATAACTTGAAATATCCCTCTGACTATCCTGGAGTGAATCGGTACTGCTGTCATTCAGTTCTGAAAACGCCATAGTGCTGAATGTATCGTCAATTGTGGTCGTTTCTATTGTTAAGTTGAGAAACATTTTGATAGAAAGTTGTTATTTATAACTATATAGACATACACAAGTTTGGTTCTGGTACGTCTTTCACACGGGTGTACAATGCATAATAAATTACATTGAATTCGACATGAATGAATTAGGTATAAACTTCTATTTCCTTTTAATAAGTATCAGTCACTTTCATTGTAGATAATATTCTTTATTTATAAGTTAGAACACAACAGTGCTGTTTATAGTTATATAATCCTTTGGCTCTTGTTCACATGTCTTTAATTGATATATATATACAAATTCTAACGAGGCAAGAATAAATATAGATAGTCTATTAGCCTATAAATAAATCATTCTTTCCTTCCCTTTCGTGTGTGAATTGTAATTTACTTCAAATGATAATATCCTTTCGCTTCCAATGTATTTTGGGTGTCCTCTCTCAAAACACGACGGTGAAATCACTATTATAAGGCAGAAATTTAAAATAGTAGGTATTATAAAATTTTAGCAGGAAAGGGTTGGGTACTCCATCAAAATCACGCTGTCTTGTATCATACAACGGTCATAATATAATATTGTTATATACTGCTACAATTTCAAGTAGTATCAAGTTACACTTGACGATTAGAATATTAGTTATGTGGGTAAAACAATGCTAAGATTGTAAACCAACAGGTTTTCCGAAAAGATACTTATTATGACCTTTGAGATTTAAAAGTTCTCAATCTGAGCACACGTCAACCCTTGACACGTGATATGGGTTAATGAATAATGTTGTAGTGATAAGTCACTCATCTCATTCGTAAGGTCGTAATAGGAATCAAAAGTCTGATGTCACGTCCTCCCAACAACGAGCAGCTTGGTTCTAAACAAAGACAATCGGTACTTTGTATTCTTTTTTGCTGGCTAGAACTTTTTCACATGTCATGTGATGAGAATGTATAAAAGTCAAAACATGATCATATTTATAATGTTTTTATCCTCTGGATACACTTTTATGCTCGTCGGAGAAGTATTTCATAAGGGCGTCCGCCATTGTTCTGATAGTTTAGAACCAGTTACTAAGTTACTATGGGTCATTACGAGGGAAGTGACGTCAAGACTGTTGAAGCCTATTTGCATTGCGGTTTTTTAATGGCTTTAACCAATACAGACTCTTTTCGGATAACTACGAGTATTTTTAGTAACACCACGTGGACATGGGGTACCAGTTTTGTTTTGTTTTAATATATCGTGTTTGTCAAAAAACTCATGCCCTTACAGAGAGAACGTCAACATAGCATTGTGCATGCGTCTCTTTTATCAACTGAGGAAATCGTTCGTTTTTGAATGAGATATCACTTTCAAAATGTTATTATACATACATTTATGAAATAAGAATATAACTTTAAAAAATTATTTTGATGAATTATTCACAGTGATTTGCTGCAAAGAATGAAAAATAATAAGGAATGCACCCAAGATTAAAATTACCCTCCGTGTAATCTCCGATTTCATGGTTCGGTAACTCAGACTAAACAATGGCTGATAAACGATTAAACAAGTGCACTGTGAACTTTTCATCAAAATAAGTATATTGGTTATATTGTTATTTTATAAAAGTATGTAGCATTTTAAAAGTGATATCTCATTAATCAAACGATAGATATCCTCAGTTGATAAGAGAGACGCATGCGCAATGCTATGTTGACGTTCTCTCTGTAAGGGCATGTGAGCAAAACATGATTTTATTAAAGAAGAAGAATATAGACTTATTTTAGACAAGGTATGATTCATAACACCAGACAACAAGCAACTGACGCCCTTCCTTGCCAGATATCTTATCAATATTCGGATTGTCAAAGAATAGACTCCCAAGTGGAGAGAAAATAACCACGCCCCTTATCCTTTAACCCCCAATGATTTGGATTGTCCGAACACCCATTATTCAGCAAACAATGACAGTTATTGCTAGACTAAACGAATTACACAAATTTGTATGCGTGTGGTTAAAATACTCACAAGTTCTACCCGCCATAAACCAGAAATCCATATGTAACCTTAAATATTCGTAGTCGGATTGAGAAATTCAATTGATATCTAGGTACATATTATTAGGAATTAAACGATGAGAAAAGCGAACTTGGCGTTTTGTGGTATGCCAGAAATATTATTTATTCACCACAATTTGATAACGACAATAAAGTAACCCACAGTTTCATACGCGTGGTTATAAATTCATTCTTTAGCATCTGGTTCATCTCGACATTATACCGTTTTGAGCTGTTGAGTCACAAATGACCTTTGGTGAAAGTGTCATTGACGTCATGGCATTATTGCTTTGTATTGTTGTCAAGGCTCAAGGAAGATCTGAACACGCCTGTATACGTCACAAGACAACAATTGGGTTTTAAAATAGGACTGGTTTAAGAAATTGCCAATATTAGAACTCATTGCATTGGCTTAGTCATTGTAAGAAACAAAATCATATGATTCGAATTCTGCTTCCAAGATTACCTCGATTAAAAAAAAAAAAAACAGATTGTCAACAACACGATCTGACCGTGATAAAAGCATTTTACGCCTAATTTCATTTATTAATTAATACCGGAGAAACTTAGTCTGTTTTAGTCGTGCAGCCAAATTGTGAACCTATCAATTTTTATTTCAAATCCTAGTGGATAACTCGCAATATGTGAGGGGGAAATAAAGGCGTTCGTCTATTTTGATTATTTTAGGTATTACTGTATTGTGGAAATTAAAATAGATCGAGACGAATCTTTAGAGCCATCAACGCTCAAAATCGGCACGGTAATTAAGTCAGTTGACGCGCGCAAATGAATCTGGCAACCGGACGACCAGATTGAGACTCACAACATTAGATGACCGATTATTATTCCCCATCAGATTTTTAAATAATCATTTAAGTCAACGGATGATAGAATTAACTTTAATTTCATAAAGGTTTGCAAATTACTCGTCTATCAGTCTGTATAAATAGTTTTATAACCTTTAGATTAGCAAGGATGTCTGTGTCTGTCTGTTGGCAAAAATTTTAATTTGGGTGTACGGCACAATTCTGATCCGAAACCTAATATTTAAAATAATATATTATGTATTGCTGGTTCTCTAAGAATGCCAAAACTGCAGGATGCTATATTGCAATGGTGGATTTTTTCTTAGTTAGGGGCCCTGCCAGGTCATGAAATTGAATATCGAAGGTGATGGGATTAGTTTGACAGATAATTTTGGGTAGAGTGGCTCAGCGCTGTGGTATGTGCATGGTACCTGCAAGGTATCGAGTTAGATTACCCGCCAACTGCACTGCGGCTGACTCCTGGGTTAGTCGAGTTTTCCCTTAGGGTAGACCCTCAAAAGACAAATTTCTCCTTATCTATTTATTTATCTTTTTGATTAATACACGAAAACCGCTTCGAATAAAATACTAGTCAAATAATCATAATAATTGAAAAAGCACTTTTAAAAAGTAACAGCCGCAGTTTTGACATTCTCTTGGGACAAAGATTAGATCTCTAAATTAAATACATCTCTTATCATCTGAGGGAGTACCTCAGGGGATAGTGCTTGTCCCTATACATTTCCCCAATCACATCAATTATTTTCCTCAAGTAATGATTGATCAGACTTTAAGTAATTTTAGTTATTTTATATCTAAAAATGCTGATTCACTGACACTCATTAGTGACGGTATTTTAACTCAAATTTTATATATTATGTTAAATTAAAATGTTCTATTCACCTGGTTACACCGTTTTGAGACTATTGGTTATTAATACATGCCAATGTAACAACACAAAATTAGACGTCTTTTAATAAAGTTATTTGTCATTCTTCCCCACCCTCCAATACAAAGGCTTCTAATTCATTCTACTTTGAGTCATACACACACACACACACACACACACACACACACACACACGGTGATTGCTTATGATTATGACTAAAACATGATATGAGATAGAACCTTCTATAGATAGTATGCAGTTGACGTCACTCAAGCCTTTGTGATTGTATTTTGCCATCCGCTTTTGTGAGTGATTCTCACTTTAGTGTATTAACCAGACTATAAAAGTTCATGGTTACACATAGTTTTGTGTGTTGGTCCGTTATACTTCCGGATGGCAATGTTATGAGCTTCTTAGCCAAGCGCATACTATCTATAATATGATTGTGTATAGCATTGTACGTGAGCTTTTACGTGTGCTTGTATAAATCACGATCTCCACAAAATGTGCTATTACTTGAACCTATAGATAGTATGCAGATGACGTCACTCAGGCCTTTGTTATTGTTTTTGCCATCCGCGTTTGTGAGTTGTTCTCACTAAACTGTATTAACCAGACTATAAAAGTTCATGTTTACACAGAGTTTGTGTGTTGGTCCGTTATACTTCCGGATGGCAATGTTGTGAACTCCTTGGCCAAGCGCATTCTAGAATGCGCTTGGCCAAGGAGTTCACAACATTGCCATCCGGAAGTATAACGGACCAACACACAAAACTGTGTGTATCCATGAACGTTTATAGTCAGGTTAATACAGTTCAGTGAGCATTACTCATAAACGCGGATGGCAAAAAACAATAACAAAGACCTGAGTGACGTCATCTTCGAACTATCTAATATATATACCACGATCTCTACTAAACTTGCTCATCGGCTTTTTTCAAGGAGACATCAAGAAATGGACAAGTTTGCATTCATTGGCATTTATACGAGATGACAGAGAAGACCAATGAACGAGATAAGTGGCACCAATTGGATTCAATAGTCTGATGTCACGCGCCCGGCAACGGCGGCCATCTTGGTTCTAAACAAAGAAAATCATTGCTTTTTATTCTTCATGCTGGCTAGAACTTTTCATTCCCTTTTCATATGCCTTGTGATCAGAATGTGTAAAAGTCAATACATGATCAAATTGATGGGGTTTTTTTCCTCTGGATACGCGTTTAAGCTCGCCGGGGTAATATTTCATACGGCGTCCGCCATTGTTCCGATAGTTTAGAGCCAGTGTTACTAAGTTACCATACGTCATTAGGAAGGAAGTGACATTACGACTGTTGAAGACTATTGGTGTAGGTTGATCTCGCAACCCCCTCCCCCCCCCCCCAAAACCCCGCCCACACAACGAGTGAGTGAGTCAGTGAGTGAGTGAGTGAGTAAGTAAATGTGTGAGCAAGATTACGTTGTTTTGTGGACATTTTTGTGTATGACTGTCTCGTATATTTATGTATTGGCTTTAGTATTATTTATCTCTTTATTTTGTGGGGATAATTTTAATCGTAATAAATGTCTTGTCATTAAGTCGCAACTCGGTGATTCGAAGATAATCGTGACTGTGAGTGTGGTGAGAACAAATGGACATGCCTAGGCTTTTATATTGCAATTACACAACTAGTCATGTGAAAAACTCTGGATTTTTTTTACATGTTGCTTTTACTATACTTCTTTCTTATCTTAAAATAAATTTGGCTGACGCTGTAATCAATATAGTCATTAATGAGTTATAGTTGATAAACAGAAAAACAGTGCTAACTCATCACATTTGCTCTGAATCGCACAATTATGTATTAAATAGTTTTAGCACAGAGCACATAAAACAGCCCACGAACGATTCAAAACATACTTTGTAATAGTTATTAATAGTATAGAATTATTTATATATAAGCGTTGGCTGTGACCTCAAAATGTTTGAAGAGGAATACTTCATAAAGTAAACATGATTATGAATAATCAACAACAGCTCAACATGTGACCAGTAAGAAGAAAAAAACGTGTACTTTTATATAAAGCAATATCCACTGAATGTGCTCAATAAAAGCGCTTTACAAAAGGTCCCTGACCAACAACAACACATAACATGTAGAACGAGACAATACGTCTTTTAGGCGGTATTACAATTTTTTTCCGACTGAGACAACGCTGATAACGGCCAGGTACTTATTTTACACCTATGTACAGTGAGAGAATGTGAGTAAAGAGCCTTTTCCAAGGAATCAACTAAGCGCCGAGTGAGGATCGACCAAGGACCTTCCGATCCGAAAACGAGTACCATATCACAAAACCCCATAGCCGCACAAAAACATCATTGAAATTTATAAAAACACCAAATAAACAGCATAAAAGAAAAAAGAGGAGAAACCATTCATGAGAAACTTACGCCATAATTTTATCTTAAGTTCTAATGATATTTACTATCGTTTTTTAAATTATTTTTACGTCAAGTACCATAATATAAAATAGTTTATAACGCATATTATTATAATTATAATATTTTCAAGTCCATCCTTACGATTGAATGCCACTTCGATACACCGACAAAAGACTTTTAATCATTCATATGTATCAAATCGTCCACAAACTATATCGTGGTGAACGTAAGGGTTATCAACCACTTAACTCTGCCGTAATCTGGAAAAACACGAATTTAAAAATTTGCCCAGAAAACTCTTCATTCAAATATCGATCTATTCAAATGACCTTATCTTGGCAAAAACTCTCAAACCTGGGACTTCGCGAAGTCCCAGGTTTGAGAGATTTTGCCAAGATGAGGGTCATTTAAATAGATCGGTTTTTGAAGGACGAGTTTTCTGGAAAACTTTTTAATACGGGTTTTTCCAGAGGGCGACAGTTAAGTGGGTAAAACTGAATGTTATCAACGCATTGGAATTGGAAATAACACGGTGGAGAGTTATGTACCCAGGCTAATATACAACGATTTTTCACCACAAACAAGCGCTTCATCAACAATATTATACTCATGAAATTTGAGTCAAAATAAATGACTTCATTGATTAGAATAAATATTATTTCCTAATCGTCAAAAAATGGAATGTCCCAAATCCCGATTAATTTTAACAATGAATTCAATCGTCTTTATCTAGTTCTTTTAATCCTACACAATACCAGATGGACAAGGTGGGTCACACTTTGTCCAGAAATGATCACTTTAAATAAGCGTGAATTAAAAGACCATCATCCATCTTATCGAAACGTTTAAACCCCGAAACATCTTTGAAGTTCTATGTTTAAGAAGTTTTAACAAGAAGATAGTCTTCTTATAATATTAGGGGTAGCGTGGCTCAGCGGTACGATCTTTGCTTCGTACCCGAAAGGTGCCGAGTTCGATCACTCACCGCTTCTGCGTTGTGTGGCCTTGAGCACGTCACCTCGCCCTAACTCAAATTGCGGCGCTGCACTGCGGCTGCCGCCTGGGTTATTCCAGTCTTTCCTGGCCAAAATGTAAAATAAGTGCATTGTCAGTGTATGGCAGGACAAAATCATCATCATCATATAGAGCCGATTACTATGTAGTCTTGTGCGGCTATGTGGTCGTGTGGTATGACACTCGCTTTCGGATCGGAAGGTCCTGGGTTCGAGCCTAGCTCGGCGCATAGTTGAGTGCTTGGAAAAGACTCTTTATTCACATTCTCCCACCGTATTCGGGGTCTAAAACGAGTACCCGGCCGTTAACAGCGTTGTCTCTGTCGGAAAAAAAATTGTATTATCGCCTAACTGGCGTCATGTCTCGCTCTACATGTTTCGTCTTAATGTTGGCCATGGACCCTATGTAAAGTCCCTTTGAGTACGTTTAGTGGCGCTATTTATAAAAGCTCAATTATTTTATTAGCTCAATGACACGGCGAGAGGTCGAGAGTACATCGGAGATAAATTAGTCACAGGAAACAAACCATTTACATTTCCGTCTCTCATGTGGTAAGAACTTCAATGACGAAGTACTTAGCAAGTTCTTTGCCGTTTTTCTGAAGAACAAAAACCAACTCGTATTTAATAATTTGGCCAGAAATGTGAAAACTCATTCTTTATAAATGTCGACCAATTTAATTGACACTCATCTTGGAAAAGACTCTCAAACCTGGGACTTCGCGAAAAAATAATCATGAGCTTTTATATAGCGCAATATCCACTTAATGTGCTCAAAGCGATTTAAAAGGGTTTCTTGACCAACAGCAACATTTAACATGTAGAACGAGACAAGACGCCTGTTAGGCGATATTACAATTTTTTTTCCCGACAGAAACAACGCTGTCATGGCCAGGTACTCATTTAACACCTGAGTACTGTGATAGAATGTGAGTAAAAAGCCTTTTCCAATGAGTCGATCAACTATGCGTCGAGCGAGGCTCCAACTCTGGACCTTCCAATCCGAACTCGAGTGTCATACCACTTGACCACATAGCCGCGAAGTCCCGGGATTGAGGGGTTTTGCCAAGATGAGGGCTATTTAAATCCATCGATATTTGAAGGACGACTTTTCTGGCCAAATTTTTAAATACGACTTTTTCCAGAGTACCACGGTTAACTGGCAAAGATGCAAATGACTATTATTCTGCCGCACTCTGGGAAAAAAACCCATATTTTAAAATTTGGCCAGAAAACTCGTCCTTCAAAAATCGATCGATTTAAATGGCCCTCATCTTGGCAAAATACTGTCAAACCTGGGACTTCGCGAAGTCCCAGGTTTGAAAGTTTTTGCTAAGACGAGGGTCATTTAAATCGATCGATATTTGAAGGACGAGTGTTCTGGCCAAATTTCTAAATATGTGTTGTTGTTTTTTTCCAGAGTTAGTACGGCACTATTGGCAAAAAAACGCGCGCGGCGTGACTCACAAAATCAGTAAGTCGCGAGTTTGAATCTACGTGGAGTCATGGAGTTCGTTCTCGAGACCTCGGATAGTTCCGTCTTGTTATGAAGTCAAGAGTTACAGATTGGAAAAGTTTGCCCCAGAACTTTAAATAAATCGTTATTCTACTCAGCATGTAATTTAAGGGGTCCCGACCCGGAAGCGAGCGTCTAGTCAAAACCACTAGACCACATAGTCTAACTACCTTTTTATTGTCAGATGAAGAGAGTTACTCAAATAAACAACTATGTTATCACTTTATATTACAAAAGGAAAGGCCATTCCAATAATATAATATGGGACCAACCGTGTCAAAGCGGTATGACGCCGTGATGAATGGGATGGAACCCTAAAAAAATTGGAAACATTTTTAAAAAATAAGACCTCTCAGTAAAACTTAATGTAAAAATTTGTATTTATTCTATTATTATTTATTTTAACCTAACGTAATACTCTTCAACAGTCGTAACGTCACTTCCTTCCTAATGTCGCATGGTAACTTAGTAACACTGACTCTAAACTATCGGAACAATGGTGGACGCCCGTATGAATTATTTCTCAGGCGAGCATAAAAGCGTATCCAGAGGAAAAAAAAAAACACGTAAATTTGATCATGTTTTGACTTTTACACATTCTGATCACAAGACATATGAAAAGTTCTAGCCAGCATGAAGAATAAAAAGTAATGATTTTCTTTGTTTAGAGCCAAGATGGCCGCCGTTGTCGGGCGGCGTGACATCAGACTGCTGAATCCAATTATGGGTCTGATTTATCATTATTGTAATGGACAATATATTTCGTTGGTTTGAGAGTAATACTGATGGACATTTAATACAGAGTTGTCTATACAAGATGTATTATCTAATATTTTGATATGACCAGTAATGTTTCTGGTTTAATAATATTTGTTTCATGATCCATTGACTAGACCACTTAGCATTAGTCAAATCAAAGACAATCCTATTTAATGCCTTTAGCCATGTTATGTTATGTTATATTATCATATTATGTTATGTTATGCTTGGTTGTGTTGTAAACAAGATGTCGAAATCTGACAAGAACTTTATTATTGAAATCTATCAATAAAATAATTTTGTATATAGGGGTTATATGGCATTGTAAGCACACGCTGACGTTACATACAGATTTTGATTCAGTTGAATTGAGACAATTCCAATTTTTTTTCTCGCGTCCCTTCTGTTGATTGCTAAGCTCCGATAAAGACTTGAATGTCAAGAGAAGATTAAAATCGATTACATCACTTTAATTCTAAACTGTCAAAAACTGAAAAAATAACATTTTTGTTTAGATTTGGCCAGAAAACTTTTTATTAAAATATAACAAATTTACAATGAATTCCGACTAATTTTCTTACCATTTTAAAGCTGAGACTTAAAAGAAGTCAATTTTTAATCTAAAGAAATCTCGAGTCTACAGAGTTTTTAAAAAACACCAAAATAGTGGTTGTATTACTCTTTTGATATTTGAATTATAGTTTTCTAGCCAAAATTGTTTTTAGATTATCTTTTGTCATGTACGGACGTAAGTAACGTATAGACATTTTAATTACACCCTTTAGCAAACCTATCATTACAGACAAAAGCTACGACAATGTTTGTGATTTAAGGACGATGTAAGAATTGTTGAAGATAAGTTGTAATCATTAATTGTTGAATACTAATAATATTGTTGTTACATAGCGCTTTTATCTCCTCATATAATTGTCTTGGGGGGGGGGGGGGGGCAGTGTTCCGTTTTACCCCACGTTTCCCATAAAGCTTGGCTCGGCGCTACGGTCTTTGCTTCGTACCCGAAAGGTACTGAGTTCGATCACCCGTCGCTGCGCTGCGTGTCCTTGAGCAAGTCACCTCGCCCTAACTTAATTTGCGGCGCTGCACTGCCTCTCACACTGGGTTATTCCAGTCATTCCTAGGAATAGAACCTAGAAACAAATTTTCCTTTTCAGATTAATAAAGGGAATTTTATTTATGAGATTAATAAAAAGGAATTTTATTTATTTGATTTATTTGATTTATTATGAGCACACATTGCTATTACACATAATTTTAGTTTAATTGAATTGAGACAATTCCAATTCCATTTCCTTCTAATAACTCTTCGAGGCTTTTTAAAAAAATCGTGTCCCTTCTGTTGAGTGTTAAGTTCCGAGTAAGACTTTGAACGTGAAGAGACGATTAAAATCGATCACATCACTTTAAATCTAAACTGTCGAAAATTGAAAAAAAAAAACACATTTTATAAAAATTTTGCCAGAAAACATTTGATTGTATGTCCCACCGTAATTTGTCCATGGTGACTCCTAGACATTTGTATTCTACTACTTGCTCTACTATTAATTTTTAATCGTGATATGGTCTTTGGTATTCTTATCTTTTCTAAAGTCTATAATTTATTCTGTAGTCTTACTTACATTCAGTTCAAGGTGGTTATTGTCGCATCTGAGCTTTTACAGTCGTTTGTATAAGGTATAAAAAAGCATGGGAGAGATTACCCAGCCCTGCGGAGCACCACTATTTATAGTTATGTTATTGGAGACATCTCTTACTTGTATATATTATATTTTTTGTGATGAAGTCTAGCACCCAGGAGATGATATAGAAGGATTTATTTTAAAAGTAAAAAGTTTATGAGCAAGGCGATGGGGCTGAATGGTATTAAAGGCTGACGAAAAATCAACAAAAAGAATTTTGCAGTAGCTTTTATGCGTGTCTAAATGTTTGTAATATTATTTGTAAAAACAAGGATAGCATCTTCTACACTGCGCTTACTTTGGTGGGCAAATTGAGAAGGGTCTAAAAGAGGTCCAACATGATTATTGATTCTTAACAAAATAAGTTTGTCAAAACATTTCATGACAATTGATGTGAGATCGACATGTCTCAGATCATTCATTGATTTTTTTTGGTCTTTTTTGGGGACAGAAATAATTTCTGAAGATTTCTAAATACTAGGGACGGAAGAGCACGAAAAAGACATATTATATTAAAAATATAAATAATATAATTGTTCTGCACAGGTTTTCAAAATTTTACCTTTTATACCGTACGGTCCATCCGCCAGCCTTTCTTTCAGTCTAGAAAACATATACTTTGTCTCACACTCACTAAATTAATCCTCGCATTCATCATTCATACACTCTATCAGTATTTTTTAGTCTGTTCAATTTCGTATTCACTTCACCACAGGCTTTGAGGCAGAGCCATATAGATAGTGTGCGCTTGGCTAAGAAGCTCACAACATTGCGATCCGGAAGTAAAACGGACCAACACACAAAACCATATAACCATAAACTTTTGTAGTCTGGATGATACAGTTTAGTGAGAATTACTCATAAACGTGGATGGCAAAAAAAAACAATAACAAAGACCATAGTGACGACATCTTCGTTCTATCAATAGATAGTATGCAGATGACGTCACTCAGGCCTTTGTTATTGTTTTTGACATCCGCGTTTGTGAGTTGTTCTCACTAAAATGTATTAACCAGACTATAAAAGTTCATGGTTACACAGAGTTTGTGTGTTGGTCCGTTATACTTCCGGATGGCAATGTTGTGAACTCCTTGGCCAAGCGCATTCTATCTATAGGTAATAAGAACAGCATATAGATAGAATGCGCTTGGCCAAGGAGTTCACAACATTGCCATCCGGAAGTATAACGGACCAACACACAAACTCTAACCATGAACTTTTATAGTCTGGTTAATACAGTTTAGTGAGAACAACTCACAAACGCGGATGGTAAAAACAATAACAAAGGGCTGAGTGACGTCATCTGCATACTATCTATTGTGGTCCGACGAACCGTAGCCATCGTTAAGTAAGCGATGGCTACGGACGAACCAAGTAGAGCTCTTGGAAAACATTGAAAGGACTTGTCAACATCACCGAAAAATAGGTCGAGGGTCGATTTGTCACGAGTAAAGTATTGAACGAATAGTGAGAGACCAGGAATTATTATATTATTGCAAGTCACAATAAAAACACGGTCATGCGATTTGCTTTTTTCATTTTCCACATGGCTGATCAGAGTTTCCATGGCACTTGGGGGGGGGGGGGGGGGATGAAAACTGTCATGATGTTGACTTTAGAAAATTCTCTAGGTAAGTGATATGGCCGTACACACCCACAGTCAAAAGGTCAATGTTGTTATTCGAAATTTACGAGATATTATTAAGAAAATTGGGGCGACACCAATTATTGTTTACGTACACGCCCACGCCACCACCCCGTTTTTTGTTCGAACAGTCTTTATCGGTCCATTGTAGAGAATAGTTGTCGATTTCTACGACAGATGACGGTGTGTTGGGTGTCAGCCAAAAAACATAATAAAACATAATAAATCTACAATGAATTCCGACTAGTTTTCTTAACGTTTTAAAGCTGAGACGTAAAAGAAGTAATTTCTAATCTAAAGAAATCGGTCTACAGAGTTTAAAATAAAATTAAATAAATGATAAATTTAAATTAAAATTAAAATAAATAATAATAATAAATAATATAAAAAAAATAATAAATATAAAATAATATATAATAATATAATAAAAAACAAAAAACTGAGCTTTTATATAGCGAAATCTAACGTGCTCAAGCGCTTTATAAAATATAATTATATAATATAATAAAAATAATAATAAATATATAATAAAAATAAATAATAATAATAATGATGAATAATGATAATAATAATAATAATAATAATAATAATTAATAATAATAAAATAATAATAATAATATATAACACATTTAACGCGTCATTCTTGTATAAAACACTAGCTCTGGGCACTTTACAATGTAAATTATCAATTTTGAGTTGGGGGGGGGGGGAATTGCAATGCAATTAATTCAGTGCCAAATCAAGGATTCATAGCGTCAATAAAAGCAAATACAGTAAAGATGTGTCTGAGATTCTGTTTAAAGGCAGGTAAAGACTTGCACTCCCTCAGACCACGTGGTAGTTCATTGCAAATATTGGGGCCGAAACAAGCAAACGATCTATCACCAACTTTTGTTCTTGATCTTTTTTCCGAAATTTTCGTTTGGTCATTACATTGGCATGATCTTAAAGTGCAATTTTCAAATTTACACATGACCACGTGATCTGTGAGATATACTGGTGCTATACCAGTCAAACACTTATAAACAAGACACGCTGCTTTGTAATATGTGAGCTTTTCAATGGGCAACCAGTGGAGAGATGCCAAAATAGTGGCTGTATTACTCTTTTGATATTTGAATTATAGTTTTCTGACCAAAATTGTTTTTAGAATCATCTTTTGTCATGTACGGAAGTAAGTAACGTAATGACATTTTAATTACACCCTTTAGCTAACAGACAAAAGCTCCGACAATGTTTTGTGATTTAACTCGTCTCCTAACCAACTTTAGGAAAATAGTCACATTCGTTAACAAACAATTTTACCATTCTGATTTCTTTTGAACATAACAAAATTTCAAGAATGTTTTTTATTATAGTCTATATAAACTTGACACTGCGTTGTACAGCTTATTTTGCGGAACAATATTATAAATAACAAGGTGATATTGAATGTAAGTTTCAATTTAATTACGAGAACGGATCCGTTTTCGTAATTAAATTGAAGCTTACATTCAATTTCACATTGTTATTTATTCCTTCGAGCTTCGAGCAGCAACATTTACATTTGAACAATATTATGTACAGATTGTACTTGTTTCAGTAAGAAAAGTATATTTTTGTGTTAGGTGGGTGTGACGTTTTGGGGAAACTCTGAAAATGGCTAGTCAGGAGAGAGTTAAGGACCCTGTAAGGAGATTGTTTGAAATTTATTAATATTGTTTTTACATAATACATTTTTTTCCCTCTCCCTGGGGGAAAATAAGTGTTCGTTATATCCCACGTTTCCCATAAAGCGTGCCACGGTTACTCGTCTTTGCTTCGTACGAATGGACTAGAGTCGGTTCCCCGCGGCTGCGTGGCCTGGCAGTAACTCGCCCTACTCAATTGCTGGACGTGCCCATGCGGCTGCCGCCTGGGTTACTCAAGTTTTCCCTACGAATGGACCCTAGAGACAGCGTTCCCCCTATGGGATGAATAAAGGGAATTTTTATTTATTTTATTTATCTATTTAAAAAATTACATTTTGGCTAATAAAAATGTTACTTCAAACATTAATAATTTAAAATACCTTCAGAAGGTCAAAAAGCCTCACAGCTGTGAGGTATCTGAAGAGATGCTTGTTTAGTTGTTTATTGTCTGGTGAAACAAAACCAAAACCAAAAAAAAAGAAAAGAAAAGACAAAAAAAAAGATAATAAAAATAAGAAAACCCCCACAAATAGGAGCTTCTTTCCTTTGAGAGTTGATAATAGAATAATATAGTTGTCTGGATAAGCGAATACTCCCTTCTCAGAGCAAAGTCAATAAATTGTGTTAGTGCGGCTATGTGGTCTTGTGGTGTGACACTCGCTTTCTTATCGGAAGGTTCTGGGTTCGACTTTCGCTCGGCGTATAGTTGAGTCCTTGGAAAAGGTTCTTTACTCACATTCTCTCGCCGTACTCAGATGTAAAATGAAAATCTAGCCGTTAACAGCGTTGTCTCTGTCGGAAAAAATTGCAATTTCGTCTAACAGGCGTCATGACTCGCTCTGTATGTTACGTGTTGCTGTTGGTCAGTGACCTTTTGTAAAGCGCTTTGAGCACGTTAGTGGATATTGCGCTATTTAAAAGCTGAAGTTTGTTTTGTTTTTTGTTAACGTGATGAAAATTATTAAGAATTGTAGTTGATTTTAATAAACTGTCGGTCATAAGAATCTTCTATATTATCTTTTTTTTTCTACGCTATAATGATTTGTTTAGAACGATTGTCACGTTACTTTAGAACGAGCAATGGCCTCAAAAGAAAGAAACTAAGGTCACATGCCAAATGGATTCAATAGTCTGATGTCGCGTCGCCCAGCAACGGCAGCCATCGTAGTTCTAAACAAAGAAAATCGGTACGTTTTATTTTTCATGCTGGCTAGAACTTTTCATATGTCTTATGATCAGAATGTGTAAAAGTCAAAACATGATCATATTTATAATGTGTTTTTTTTCATCTGGATACGCTTTTTTGCTCGTCGGAGAAATATTTCATAAGGGCGTCCGCCATTGTTCCGATAGTTTAGAGCCAGTTACTAAGTTACCATGCGTCATTACGAAGGAAGTGACGTTACGACTGTTGCAGCGTATTCTGTTCAAAAGTAGGTTACAGTGCAGAATTTTGTTTCAAAATAGTAGGTTATCCTAAAGATAGAAACAAAAAATGTCAACGTGCAGATACAGCTCATGGTTCAATAAACACTCTCTCCAGACAGCTGATTCAATCATCAGAAAACATAAATGTTTACTGTGTAAAGGGAATGGCTCTATTTACACAAACATGCCATTCAGGTTCACTTAAGCTTAGCAAAGGCAGAGTAAACGAGTGTTAGGGCTTCACTTGTCAAAGATCAAGATAAAACTGGAAACAAAGTTAAGTGCATAACCTTCGGTGGTAACGTTGAAACATTTGACACCGCAAATGTTTACATAGAGTCGCCATATTACACAGGCAAAGTAGAATGTTGTCTTTTACAAAACCCAGTCGCCGATTAGCTCATTGGTAATATAAAAGATGTTAATGACAATGCTGAAAATGATGAAGAATTACAACTTGCGCAACAAATAGCTTGCGCAGCAGAAACTAGATCTATGCCCAAACAGGTTGAACGTAACTCCGCGTCGGTTTTCAATAATGTTCAAAGCGAAAACGTGAGCGTCGGTCTAATCAATGAATCTGAAGAAGATGAAGGCGTTATACACGGAAAATGAATCAATAGATGACGTAAACATTAACCCCGGGTTAGATTTGCGTCACAGAAGCAAAATATAAAGTCACTAATCGCAAAACCTCAATCTGCACTAACGGATATACCAGGCCATACTTCAATTGTCGAACACGACATTAGGCTAACATCAACATTACCAGTAAAGAGTAAAAACTATCCCATACCCTTTCATTCAAAAGAAATTGCTCACCAATCGTTGTTGTCAAATAGAAAGATGGTAACATAAGATTATGCATAGATTTTCGAAAGCTAGATTTATGAAGTCACAATCTTGGATGTCGAGCCCATACAAAACCACAAAATCTATTTGCCGAGCTATCTAAAGCAACGTATATCAATCTCGCCAAAGGACAAAACCACAAAATCTATTTGCCGAGCTATCTAAAGCAACGTATATCAATCTCGCCAAAGGGATTACCAAATTCCTCTTGAAGAAGAATGCAAGCAAACTTCAACAAACTTAAATCAGCTCAATGTTATGAACCAATATTAAAGTTGCCAGATTAAAATAAACAGTTCTAATCTTGCAACGGAATTGCGGGTGTTTTATTACAAGAACATAACGGTACACTAATGCCATGCCAGTATACACGCAGAAAGCTTCTAGACAGTGGAACACGATATCCGGTGATAGAACGCGAATGCTTGGGAATTATTTTCAGTCTGCAATCATCAGCAGATATCTTTTACTGAAAACATTTGTTCTTGAAACGGATCACAAACCACTCACATACATAAAACACAACAAAATGAACAACCGTAGAGTTTTAAGGTGGATTTTATTTCTGCAAAATTACTCATTTTCAATATCTCATATTCCCTGTTGCGAAAACATCCATGCAGATTTACTGTCGCGATTGGTGTAATGCGTAATTTTGTAGTGTGTAGATCAAAGCCATCCTGTCAAACAACTGTGGCTAATTTATCTTTATTTTTTTTCCCCCATTTACCTTTTAAAGCTTAATTTTGCGTTCGCCAGATTGATGTGTGTTGCAGTTTCGTGGGGGTGAATTGGCATTGGTCAGAGTAATATTGACCATTTCAAACTTTAATCCTGTTTCCTTCTTTCATTAATTATATGATCTGTAAATTAAACCTTCGTCCCCAATAAAACTCAAAACTGAATATAATTCTGATTAATCTTTTTGTTTATAATAAATTTAATATTGAATATGGAAGTCAACCCGACATGACACCGTGTTTGATATGGTGAGACCGACGTGTCCTTGTCTACAGGTTCGATAACCTAAATTGTAAAGGGCTCATTTGTTGTCTTGGAAATTACTCTCAAATCCGAATCAAAATATTATCCATTACAACAATGTTCAATCAAGCGTTCGGCTGTCGGACCTGCTAATTTGTGCACGTAGGGTGAGTTTCATATCATAAAGTGTGTGTAAGAGTAAATGGTTTCAGGTGAAAGAGCCTTGTTAGACTTCGTTTTATTTTTTAAGTTGTCCTTCAGAGCCATTAGGCCCATAGAGCAATTGCTTGCTATCCTTTGACAACATGCTTTCTTCCAGATCTAACAGACCCAACTACTTATTCACTGCTGGGTGGACAGGGGGTCAGAAAAATAAAATCGACCACACCCGGGATCGATCTTGGTCACTTTGCGTGTGAAGCGCGTGCTCTACCAACTGAGATATTGGGATTCCCTATAGATAGTATACGCTTGCCTAAGAAGCTCATAACATTGCCAGTGGAAGTATAACGGATCAAGACACAAAACTATGTGTAACCATGAACTTGTATAGTCTGGATAATACAGTTAAGTGAGAATTACTTATAAATGTGGATGGCAAAAAACAATAACAAAGGCTCGATTGACGTCAACTACATTATATCTATAAACTTCATAACACACATATTTTCTTAGCATTTTGACTTCACAAATTCATTCCGATTGGTCCCTTACTTCAATAAACTGAGATAACGAAATACATATGTACATGACTTGCATACACACACAAACAAAACACACACACACACACACACACACACACACACACACACACAAGTCAATTCTATTCTTTGTGAATTTGTATATGTCAATTGATATCAATGTAAAGCGCTTGGAGCTTGTTGAGACGGA
>NC_088368.1:8894600-8897100 GCF_034508935.2 Berghia stephanieae | reverse complement strand
CACGAAGCTTTCTATATCTTAAATTTGAGAGATCAAGAGTTGATAATCTTTCCTCGTATGACAGGGATTTCAACCAAAAAAGCAACCTTCTTGCTCGCCTTTGCACATCTCTATATATATCAAATCATGATTTCTTAGTGTGCAAACTACATTCATCAACCGGTCAGTAATCAGTATTTATCTGACTCTATTTTAATTGGAACAATGAAAAATTGGGGTTTTTTTTAAAAACAATTTTGTATTCACAGGACCAATGGCGGTTGACGACTTTCCATACCATATAAAACTCGATGATAACTACAACCTCAAATGGAATTTTAATTCCTCACACATCATGTTTCAAATGAAAGTCAAGACACTCGGTGAGTCTGAAAAAAAAAAATTTTGAGTGAAATGAAAATTAACCAGTAGATTTTGACCAATTAAACAAGGAAATTGAGACACACCTTCACGCGTGATCGGACAAACACAGTTAGTAGTTTATATAGATAGTATGCAGATGACGTCACTCAGGTTTTTGTTATTGTTTTTGCCATCCGCGTTTGTGAGTTGTTCTCACTAAACTGTATTAACCAGACTATAAAAGTTCATGGTTACACAGAGTTTGTGTGTTGGTCCGTTATACTTCCGGATGGCAATGTTGTGAACTCCTTGGCCAAGCGCATTCTATCTATAAACAATAAAGGGAATGAAATTGACATCTCTCTGATTATTGTTATTGCTTTTATAGATTGTATGCGCTTGGCTAAGAAGCTCATAACATTGCCATCCGGAAGTATAACGGACCAATACACAAAACTGTGTGTATCCATGAACGTTTATAGTCGGGTTAATACAGTTCAGTGAGCATTACTCATAAACGCGGATGGCAAAAAACAATAACAAAGACCTGAGTGACGTCATCTTCGAACTATCTATACCAACATATGGGTTACAAGTAATCACATGATTTTCTCGATCATATTATAAACATTTAAGTTTACAGATAGATTTCTGTGTAATTTCATTCACCAAGCGGTAGAACAGTGTGTATTGTACTTAGACACATACCATCGATGGGAAAACCTGTGTAGTTTGCTGTATTTACGAGTCATTGTCATTATTTAAATTACGACGACTGTCCGATAGGCGTGGTTATATAAGTGTCAGTTACTTGTTGGTCGTGCTGTACTAGAGATGTCTCCTTAATGTTGGCATGTGCGTAGCCATCGTTAACTTGCAGCGTGGCCTTCGTAAAGTTATGGCCTGATACTGACCAAAAAATGACGTCAAAATGCCAGTCTTTTGCCACAAAAGAAAACAAATTGTGAGTTGTATTCAATAGTTCAACCAATGAAATAACTTATTTCCATGAGCTCTACTAACGACAACTCACTAGACGGTAAAAAAAAACAACAAATAATGACGTCAAACTGCCAGTCCTTTTGGATTTCAGTACCAGGCTAAAACATAACGATGGCTATGCTTGCAGCCTGAAACTAAGATCCAACTCTGACTTACATTTTGACGTCATTTCTTAGTTTTAGGCACCGCCTAGTGAGTTGTCGTTAGTTGTGCTCAAGGAAACAAGTGATCCCATTGGTTGAACTATTGAATACAACTCACTATTTGTTTTCTTTTGTGGCCAACGACTTGTCTTTTAACATCATTTTTGGTCAGTGTCAGGCTACAGACGCTCTGCGTTTGGCTAAGATGCTCACAACATTGCCATTGCCATCCGGAAATTTAACGGACCAACTCATAAACATGGATGGCAATAAGCAATTTTAAAAAGTCCTGAGTGACGTCAACTTCATACTATCTATAAACGTTCAAGGTTTCACGTGGTTTTATGTGTTGGTACGTTATCTACAGTGGCGACTGGCGAGTGTTGTGAGCTCTTTGGCTAAGCGCAAAGCATCAATACCCAAGACGGAGCACGACCGTAGCCTTTGTAAATTCATAGCCGACACTGACTAAAATGTTTGTCAAAATACAAGGCCATACCACCAAAAGAAAACAAATCATAAAGTTTTATTCAATACGTAGTTCAACCAATGGGATAATTTGTTTCTTTGCGAACTACTAACGACAACTCACTAGACGGTGCGTTTACCTTAAAATATGTGACCCTACGCCTCGAAGCGGTATTAAGTCGGGATTTGGAAAACTAAGAAAACGGTTTTAAAGTGGAAATGGTCAAAATTATCAAATTTGAGTTTTTGGTTGTTTCAGAAACTACAAATATTTTTCCACATGAAAACATCGTAATTCAACATAAACATTGACGATAAGTTAAATAAATTTCAAGTTAAAAAATGCAACTATCAGTGAAACATTCAAAACGAGAGTTGACTTTCTCTCAGATAGCCACCCTTTCCAAGGCTAAGTAAGACTGAGTCTTTTCCTCAGCCCAATAGCGTGTAACATACCACGTGTCTTTATCTATCTCAGAGAAAGGATGACTGTTTCCACAATTTCATGGTTCAACCAATAATGAACTTTAAAAACTGTAAACAAG